>NW_022334940.1:386554-402571 GCF_002776525.5 Piliocolobus tephrosceles
AAAAAAAAAAAAAAAAAAAAAAAAAAAAAAAAAAAAAAAAAAAACAAAAAAAAAAAAAAAAAGAAAAGTAAAAACAAAAGAAAATAAGATACATGCACAGCTGGTAAGTGGTAGAGCCAGTTCCGAGGCTGGGTTGGCCTCACTCCAAATCCCATTTCTTTTATTTATTGTTTTAATTTTTATTTTTTTTCTGAGACAGAGTCTTGTTCTGTCACCCAGGCTGGGGTGCAGTGGCATGATCTCGGCTCGTTGCAACCTCCACCCACTGGGTTCATGCAATTCTCCTGCTTCAGTCTCCCAGGTAGCTGGGATTACAGGTGTGTACCACCGTGCCCGACTAATTTTTGTATTTTTAGTAGAGATGGGGTTTCGCCACGTTGGTGAGGCTGGCTTCGAACTCCTGACCTCAGGTGATCCACCTGCCTTGGCCTCCCAAAGTGTTGGAATTACAGGTGTGAGCCACTGTACCTGACTTTTTTTTTTTTTTTTTAGAGACAGGGGTCTCACTCTGTCACCCGGGCTGTAGTGCACTGGCGTGGTCATGGCTCACTGCAGCCTCAATCTTCTGGGCTCAAGCTATCCCCCTGCCTCAGCCTCCCGAGCAGCTGAGATTACAGGCATGCACCACCACAGCTGGCTAATCTTTGTTTTTTGTAGAAATAGGGTCTTACTGTGTTGTTCAGGCTGGACTCAAACTCCTGGCTTCAAACAATCCTCCCACCTCAGTCTCCCAAAGTGCTTGGAATACAGGCGTGAGCCACCACACCCAGCCTGAATCCCATTTCTTTCCACCATCACAAGGAACAGAACTAGTCCTTCAGCAGCATTGTTCTTTGGGATGTGTCTGCAGAGGCTTGGGAGGCAATGAGAGGCACCCAGTGAACAGGGAGGGAAGGGGATGGAAGGAAGTGCACTGGCTTTTGCAGACCCTTCTCAGGGAACAGGGAAGAACACACTCATTCATTCCTTCATTCACACATTTAGTCAACTTTTTTTAGAGACAGAATCTCGTTCTGCCAGACTGGCTGGAGTTCAGTGGCACAATCATAGCTCACTGCACCCTTGAGCTCCCGGGTTCAAGTGACTATCCCACCTTGGCCTCCTGAGTAGCTGGGACTACAGGTGCACGCCACCATACCGGGCTGAGTGTTTAATATACTGGAGAGATGGGGTCTCACTATGTTGCCCAGGCTGGTCTCAAACTTCTGGCTTCAAGTGATCCTCCCACCTTGGCCTCCCAAAGTGCTGAGATTGCAGGTGCAAGCCACTGTACCTGGCCATATTTAGTAAAATCCTTACTGGGCCCTATGGGGTGCCAAGCACAGTGTCGAGGTGCTAGGGATATGCATGCATGAGGCTGACACATGCTCTCCCTCGTGGAGCTTCCATCTCAGAAGGCAGGCAGACACCCCAGAGTGCTAAGTGGTGTGATGGGGGCTCACTGTGCCCCACAGAAGTTCAGATAATTACATAACACAGAATTGCAGGCTGGAGGGAGACTTCTGGGAAGAGGTAACTCCTTATGAAATACTGAGAAGGCCAGGTAAGGTGCTCACACACCTGTAATCCCAACACATTGGGAGGCCGAGGTGGGCGGATCATGAGGTCAAGAGATCGAAACCATCCTGGCCAACATGGCTGAACCCTGTCTCTAGTAAAGATATGAAAATTAGCTGGGTGTGGTGGTGTGTGCTTGTAATCCCAGCTACTTGGGAGGCTGAGGCAGGAGAATCGCTTAAATCAGGGAGGTGGACATTGTAATGAGCTGAGATAGTGCCACTGCACTCCAGCCTGGGCCACAGCGTGAGACTCCGTCTCAAAAACAAACAAACAAACCAACCAACCAACCAACCAACCAACCAACCAACCAACCAAGAAATGCTGGGAAGAGCTTTCTGGAAAGTTACATACAGGAGGGTCGGCTGGTGGCAGAGCTGAGCGATTGCAATCACAGCTGACATGAGCCCAGTGCTGTCTGGTAACAGTATGTGGTGTGGTGGGTGTGGTGGGTGGCAGGGAAAAAGGCTGGAAGCGGGGCCAGGGCATTGGGGCCTGACAGGCCTTATAAGAGGTTCAGACCGGGTCCAGGGCAATGAGGGGAAACCAGTAAAGCGTGTGAAGTTGGGGGCGATGACCTACGAAGCCTGAGGCTGCAACACAGGGGAGAGCTGTCCAAAGGTTTGCCAAGTTCAGGCCGGGCATGATGGCTCACGCCTGTAATCCCAGCACTTTGGGAGGCCGAGGCGGGTGGATCACCTGAGGTCAGGAGTTCAAGACCAGCCTGGCCAACATGGTGAAACCTTGTATCTACTAAAAACACAAAAAATTATGGGTGCTGACGAGTTGACGGGTGCAGCACACCAACATGGCACATGTATACATATGTAACCTGCACGTTATGCACATGTACCCTAGAACTTAAAGTATAAAAAAAAAAAAAAAAAATTAGCCAGACATGGTGGTGTGTGCCTGTAGTCCCAGTTACTTGGGAGGCTGAGGCACGAGAATTGCTTGAACCCGGGAGACATAGGTTTCAAGGAGTCAAGATCGCACCATTGCACTCCAGCACGGGCAACAGAGCAAGACTCCCTCTCAAACAAAAACAAAAACAAAACAGCATGCCAGAAGGTCTACTGGTAGCAGAGGTCAGTGATTGCAATCGCAGCTGACATCAGCCCACTGCTGTTTGAAAACAGAGTATGAGGGGTGGCAGGCGACAGGGAAGGAGGCCTGAAGGTGGACCAGGGCATCCGGGCCTGACAGGTCTTACGGGTCCTGGGCTGAATGGGAAATGGGAAATTGCTGAAGGATGTGAGGCTGGGGGCGATGACCTGAGAAGCTCAAGTCTCCAACCAGAGGGGAGAGCTGTCCAAAGATTTGCCAAATTCGGGCAGAACGGTGCAAGAGTGAACATGTGAGCTCTGTCTTTTTCTCCTCATGAACCAAGGTTTCCAAGAAGCACACTGAGCAGTAAGCAATAAATCTAAGAGTGACTGAGGGTGATCCAAGTGGGAGCTGCCAGCGCCAGGTGCCAGGGTAGCGGTTTGCAGCTTTGGGGCCCACGTTCCTGAGCACACATCTCCCTCTTGTGGCCGAGAGCGGTATTGCCTCTGAAGAGAGTGCTGGGGACTCCCTCCAGACTCTCATTCTGAAAACCCCAGACACAGGCCAGTGGCTGAATCGATCTTGTGGTCCCCAGGAGATTTCCCACTTTGTTTTTAGAAAAATCTGATTAAGGCCGGGCGGCCGGGCGCAGTGGCTCACGCCTGTAATCCCAGTACTTTGGGAGGCCGAGACGGGCGGATCATTTGATGTCAGGAGTTTGAGACTAGCCTGGCCAACATGGTGAAACCCCGTCTCTACTAAAAATACAAAAATTAGGCTGACGTAGTGGCTGGTGCCTGTAATCCCAGCTACTTGGGAGGCTGAGGCAGGAGAATTGCTCCAATCTGGGAGGCAGAGGTTGCAGAGATCTGAGGTCGGGTCAAAACACAGTCACACACACACACACACACGAAGAAAAAGAAAAATCTGATTAATGGGGAAAAATCTACATGTATATTTAGAAAAAAGTGCTAGAACACTGAAATGTTACCAGTAATTCTTTCAAGAATATGTTACTAATTTTTTTTCAGTTTCTTTATGTGTATTTCTTTCTTTTTTTTTTGAGATGGAATCTCGTTCTGTCGCCCAGGTTGGAATGCAGTGGCGCAATCTCAGCTCACTGCAACCTCCACCTCCCGGGTTCAACAATTCCCCGCCCTCACTCTCCCGAGTAGCTGGGACTACAGGCCACCACGCCTGGCCAACTGTTTTTGTACTTTATTAGGAACAGGGTTTCACCATGTTGGCCAGGATGGTCTCAATCTCCTGACCTCGTGATCCATCTGTCTCAGCCTCCCAAAGTGCTGGGATTACAGTCATAAGCCACCATGCCCGGCCATTCATTATATTCTTTAATGAGCACATGGAGAGCTCAAAATTTTAAATTAGACATAAAATTGATGTGGACCTACTACTGTTGATTACTCACAGTAATAAATCACCTTCAATTTGGATCAAGACAGCATCCCTCCTAAAGGCGTTTTATGGTTTTTGTTTTGTTTTGTTTTGTTTTGTTTTTTTGCATTTCCTACAACGGTTTGAAATTACATGCAATCTTTTAAGGATAGCATTCCCTAACTTGCTGTCACTTGACAACATGGGTAGCAGCAGCAATAACTGATGTTTGCCTGGTACTCTAAAGCCAGCAGAGGTTTTGCAGGAAACATTTTCTCATTTACACTCCAGCAATATTTTTGTTTTCATTTCGATATAAATATACTGATTTTTCATTCTCATGGAAAATATCGGAAGCATCACTGCAACCTGTCTCTTTCTTTACCCTCTTCTCATTCCTTAGTCACATTTCACCCTTCCAGTCACACACGTCCATTACGATTAGCCACACACACACCCTGTTGTTACCTGTGAGGGGTTGTCCCTCTTTCTGCACGGGGTGTCTTTCTCTCACCTGTCTGCAGAATTCCAGGGATTTATCTTGACCAGCTCAGGGATCTCCTTATTTAACCCACCCTGGCAATGTTAGATTCTTTGTCTTAAGGACTGCAGCACCACTTCCCCCCCCCCCTTTTTTTTTTGAGATGGAGTCTCGCTCTGTCACCCAGGCTAGAGTGCAGTGGCGCAATCTCAGCTCACTGCAACCTCTTGGGTTCAAGCGATTCACCTGCCTCAGCCCCCAGAGTAGCTGGGATTACAGGCACCTGCCACCACACCTGACTAATGTTTGTGTTTTTAGTAGAGACGAGGTTTCACCATGTTGGCCAGGCTGGTCTCAAACTCCTGACCTCAGGCGATCTGCCAACCTCAGCCTCCCAAAGTGCTGGGATTACAGGTACGAGCCACTGCACCCGGCCATAAGTAATGTCGTCAAAGATAGGGACCCCACTCCAGTCTTCTGACTCTGTATTTAATGCTCTTTTCTCTGAACCGTCATTTCTACAAACTATTTGGCAACAATCCATTGATCACTCAATAACCAGTACATTGTTAGAAGGAAGTTGCAGATCCAAGGAAGGCTACAACATGTTCAGGTTTGTTACATGGGTGTATTGTGTGATGCTGAGGATTGGATTTGTCATGATCCCATCACCCAAGTAGTGAACATAGTACAACAGGTAGTTTTTTCACCCTTGTTCCCTTTCTCCCCACCCCGTAGTCCACAGTCTCTATTGTTCCCATCTTTATGTTTACGGGCACCCCATGTTTAGCTTCTGCTTATAAGTGAGAACATGTGGTATTTGGTTTTCTTTCTTTCTTTCTTTCTTTCTTTCTTTCTTTCTTTCTTTCTTTCTTTCTTTCTTTCTTTCTTTCTTTCTTTCTTTCTTTCTTTCTTCCTTCCTTCCTTCCTTCCTTCCTTCCTTCCTTCCTTCCTTCCTTCCTTTTTTTTGAGATGGAGTCTCACTCTGTCACCAGGTTGGATCACAGTGGTGTGATCTTGGCTCACTGCAACCTCCATCGCCTGGATTCAAGCGATTCTTCTGCCTCATCCTCCAGAGTAGTTGGGATCACAGGCGTGTATCACCGTGCCCGACTAATTTTTGTATTTTAAATAGAGACGAGGTTTCATCATATTGGTCAGGCTGGTCTCAAACTCCTGACCTCGTGATCTGCCCGCCTTTGCCTCCCAAAGTGCTGGGGTTATAGGCATAAGCCACTGCGCCCAGCCTGCTATTTGGTTTTCTGCATTAATTCACTTAGGATAATAGCTTCCAGCTGCATTCATATTGCTGCAAAACAAAACAAACCCGATTTCATTCTTTTTATGGCTGTGTAGTATTCCATGGTGTATACATACCACATTTTCTTTATCCAACCCTCTATTGATGGGCACCTGGGTTGATTCCATGTCTTTGCTATTGTGAACAGTGCTGTGATAAACATGTGAGTGGAGGTGTCCTTAACATTCTAATTTTCTCCTTGGGCCTAAGTTTTCTATCCTATCAAATAAAGTCATCAAACTAAGTTTGTAAGAATTCTCCAAGAGCTGGCATTTACTTGCTTTTTTCTCTGTAGACATATCATAAAGGGGGTAATGCAATGAAGACACAGAAGAGAGAATGAGCCCATCTCCTTCTGGGTATTGGGAAGACTTTATGGAAGCTGTGGTATTGTAGACAGGAGCTAATGAAGGATTGTAGCAGAAAACCAAGACAAAGGTGAATGTTTCTGTGTGAAGAGAGGTGACGCGATATCTAGATTCCTATCCAGATATGCAAGTCCATGATTCTTGGCTTCTATGGATACTTTGGAAGCAAGTAAACCAAAATCCTAAAACCAATGCTCCTAGAACTGACTGTGGCTAAGAAGTCAGTGGGTGACAATTACATCATTTCCATCACTCAATATCCCCAGCCTCAGTCATACCTGAGTCCCACTCTCAGCACTGAGAGGCAAAGGGAGGTTCCTTCTTAAGTATCAATGAGTTTAACCTGCAGTACAGGAACCTGGAATCAGAAGAGCCTCCTGCCTATGGAATTTAGTTCACTTGACATTTGGTAAGTGTTTAACAAATTATTATATATAATATATAATTATATATGATATAATTACTTGCCTATAGAATTTCATTTTCTGGAAACTTATAAAAATGAGTGAGGTGTTCACCTGTGTAAAATGGGGGTAGGAGGAGGAGTCTTGTCTGCAGGCTGGGCAGTGGATCTTTTATACTCCAGAGCAGAGTTCTTAAAATGTAATGCCTGAGCCAGCAGTCTTGTCATCTGGGAAAATGCAAATTCTCAGCTCCACCCTAGACCTACTGAGTCAGGCTCTCTGAAGTTGAGACCCAGCCATCTCTCTTAATAAGCCCTCTGAGTGACTCTGATGCTTGCTCAGGTTTGGGAATCACTCCTCTTGGGTTCTCTTTACTATGTACATTGGTGAATTATATTTGATGCACTCAGAAAAGAAAGGGAGAGAGGGAGGGAAAGAGTGAAAGGGAGAGACAAGGAGAACTGAAACCACCTTTGCAAAACTATGACTGAGACAGTGAAAGAGATCTAACTTAACCGACTCCATCTTGCTTCTTACCTGCAAGCTGTCCTTGTTCATTTCTGGGTGTAGGCTGAACTAACTTTGGGAGAAACTTAGCTTATGGTTTAAAACAAAGATGATAACAATCCTTTCCCAAAGCAGACCTCCTTCTTGCCTGGGGACTAGAATGCCTTCGTAGGACTAAAATTAGCACAAGATTAGAAATTATGGTTTAGGAGTCATGCAGCTGGAAGCTACAAGATTCTGACACTCCCTAAACTGCTCTTAAGACCACTACTTGAGATATATTTGGCAGACCCTGCACTTGGTGGATCAGCTGTCCCCATCCAGATGGATTAACTGCCTCATCTGATCTTGTGGCCCCCAGGAACTGACTCAGCACAAAAAGACAGCTTTGACTCCCTTTGATTTCACTCCTGATCCATCAGCATTCCTGGCTCACTGGCTTCCCCCCATCCACTAAAAAGTCCTTAAAAACTCTAATCCCCGGAGTTTTCGGGGAGAGTGATTTGAGTAATAACAAAACTCTGGTCTCCTGCACAGCCGGCTCTTCATGAATTACTCTTTCTCCGTTGCAATTCCTGTCTTTATAAATCGGCTCTGTCTAGGCAGCAGGCAAGGTGACCCCACTGGGCAGTTACAGAACCTCCTTTCGTAAGGGGTTATGGGTTATTCTGTTGTGGGGCATGAAATCATTAATTAATCTTTAAATGTTAAAAAGAGATGAGAAATATAGGTAATTCAATTGAGGAGCATTAAATGATTACCAAGATAAAAATGTGTGGGTATTTGGGAGCATGAATGGAAGCTGGAAACAAAGATTGACTTATAAATGGGTTCTCTTGGGAAGCTGAATGAAGCCAGGAGGCAGGCATTATTTTGTAAAATGATTAGACCAGTCTGGCTACATTCTTCCTTTCCTTTCCTGAAATAGATAATGAGATAGTAGAGAAGAGAAGGATAAAGCAATTGTTCTTCCTGGCAGGCCCATCTGATCTTTATGAGGATAAGGGAAAAGTCTTTTCCAAGGCCTGTAGATTTCGAAGGGTTTTTCAAAATATATATTATACCAGGTGGCCATATTTGGGTGTGAAATTCTCCATGCTCCTTCAATTCGAACTTTGTCAATTAGATATTTGAAAAGAAAAATTTTTAAGAGATTCTATCACAACAGATCTCTGTGGGTCTTGCCTCAGAAGCTGAGCCTGTTTCTTTGCAAATCCCCTGCTGGCTTTGCCCGCAGCTGTGGTTCACGCTTTTGTTTCTACCCTATTTTGTTTCCTTGCTCTCAACACAGTGAACTTGCCTCCCTGTTCACTTTAATTGAGGTCACCATCATTCTCTTGCCTGGATTATTTCTAAAACCCTCTAACAGTTTTCCACTCCAACTCGACCTCTCTGCACTTCTGCCAGTGGCCTTTCCACAAGCGAAGCTGATGGTGTCATTGCCCACTTAAAGCCCTGTTGAGCTTCCCACTCTTCCCAAGATTGAGCCCAGGCTCCTCACTGGCTGCGCAAAGACCTCCTGGCTCTGCTTGCTCTGGGAACATGTCTCTCCAAGCCCTGTGGTCCATCCACTGTAAGTCATTAGCATTTCTACAAATGCACTGTAATTTCTTCAGCCTCTGGACCTTGTGTATTCCACCCTCCTGTCTTCAGCCAGATCAAAGTGCCATGATGGGAGGAAATGTGTTCTAAGCAAACTCATGATCATTCACCAGCTCCCAAATCCACATGTAGACATGAGATCAACTTATTTATTGTGTTAAGAGACAGGATCTCACTATATTGTCCAGGCTGGACTCGAACTCCCAGGCGGAAGTGATCCTCCTGCCTCAGCCTCTTAAGAAGTTGGAACCACAGGTTCATGATGCCATGCCCTGCTAATCAACTTATTTATCTGAGCAATGAAATATTTAAAACAACTGCCTCTACCTTATGACTGCATAGGAATTTCAGATGCGTGTGACTATCCAAGTCTTCCACACAGGCCATGAACATGTGGAAACAGCTAGTTATCCAAGGGTAAATTTCACTACCAGGAAACTGTTCACTGACAACATGGAAACCACAGTTACAGTTGAAAGAAATGCTAACGTTGAGTCCCAAGTTGTGGCACTCTGGAACAGTTAACTTGGAATATATTTTATTCATTACCCAAGTTTAGCTTCATTTACCTATTTTTTTTTCTTGTTTTTACCTTTAAACTTAGCTCAACCTCACTGAAACTGCCTTTGCAAAAATTATATCAGTTAGAAAATTACAGCAGTGAAGGAGATCTGGCCTGGCCAACCCTCACCTTGCCTTTGGCCTTCAACCTGCTCTTAATCATTCCTGGATTTAGACCAAGATAACTTTGGGAGACACTGAGTTTATAGTTTAAATGATAATAGCCCTTGCCTGAAACTCAACCACTTTCATAAAGCCAGTGAGAGACTGCCAGGCTATGAAGATGAGTGGAGCCTGATTTCTGCTAAGGTGTAGACATAAACAATTGCCAGGCATTATTCCAGAGGTCACAAGATATGCAACTTCTCCAATTACTCCTGCAGATAACATCACTATTACAGAACCTAAGATTGGCCTTTTGAGATATCTTTGTTTGGATGAACAGAGGCAAGATGGCGCACTTCCGGGTTCTTCATCACCAACTTTTCCTGCGCACGTGAAAATGCAGCCGGCGCCCGGGAAGATGCAGATCAACCGGGCATGTGCCAGGTGACGTCAATCTGAAGAGACCAAGATTTACCTGGTTGCACCTACGGAACGCCCCCCGACACGCCCGTGCCCTGCCTATTGCCCTCCCACTCCCAGAAAAGCCACTCCCGGCAAGCGCCCTGCACGGGCTTCCTCAGCCCCCACTCCTGTCGGGACTGCATCAGGAACTCCACCCGGTAACTCCATCCTTTGCCAGAGGCCGACAGACCTCACCCTCCACACCTTCTTCCCTGAAGCTAGGTGACCAAAAAATAAATTTGCAGTTTTGCTCCTAGCCTTGCCTACTTGCTGGTTCTTTTGTGCTCACTCTGGTGGTCTTAGAAAAAACAAATCAGTTGGTGCAGAAAACCCGGGAGGAGACCCCTCCTCAGGCCTCTAAGGGTTGAGGAACCTCCTCCTGCTCCCACGCCGCAGATGGACCAGGACCTGAGACCCGCTTCCCTCACTCTCATGGCCTCTCTGGGGTAAGTGCCCTTGTCTCCTCTTTACCTCCTTCGGCCAAAAATCCTGTGCAGGTCCGAGGCCCACTTTTGAGCCACCAAGTGGCTTGGGAGACCCGTTCAGGACGGAGACGTCCGCCTGAAGGTAATCTCCACCTTGGCTCCAAGAGCCTCCAGTCTGTCTCTGGTGGCTCCAAAGGACGCTTTGAAGCCAGGCAGAGATCCACTTCCATTTCCATTGTGTCCACTGTGTAAGGAAAGAGGAAACAAATGGGAAACCCCAGTCCAAATTTCCAAAGAACACCCCCTTAGGGTGCCTCCTAGCCAATTTAAAAACTTTACAGCTCCAACAAGACCTTAGGAGGAAGTGGTTAATTTTCCGTTCCACTGTGGCCTGGCCCCAATACAAACTAGACAATCAGTCTCAGTGGCCACCAGACGGCACCCTAGACCGCAATGTTCTGATCGACCTCAGCAATTTCTGCCAGCGGCTAGGCAAGTGGTCCGAAATTAATTACATACAAGACTTTTGGGCCTTACCCTCTCGTCCCGACCTGTGTAGCCGGTGCTCTTTGGCCCAAGTTATGCTAGCCAAGGACGCCGGCTCACAGAAACCCGAAAAAGAGGAGTCTTCATTTCTTTCTGTTCAGTCGGAGGACCTAGGGTTTCCTTCGGCCTCCGCACCCTCACTCCCACCCTACACTCCTCCTCCTCCCCTTCCAGACTCCTCCTTCCTCCTCCTTATCTACTAGTAATCCACTCAGTCCTGTGCCTCCTTTGGGGCCCCCAACTGGCTGTCTTGAGTCCCCTATCTCTGCCCACACCTGCTCTAAGTGCCCTGCTGATGCCCCCACTCCTGCCCCACACCCTCCTACAGTGTTAGCGCCTTTGCAAGAGGTAGCTGGGGCAGAGGGGGTAGTCAGAGTACATGTCTCTTTTTCACTGGCCGATCTTTCCAAAATTGAGAAGCGTTTAGGTGATTTCTCAGCTAATCCTACTATATACACAAAGGAATTTAGGTACCTTTGTCAGGCCTATGACTTAACTTGGCATGACCTCCAGGTTATCCTAACCTCTACCCTAAACCCTGAGGAGCAAGAATGCATCCTAGTGGCTGCCAGGCAGCACGCCAACCAACTACATTTAACTGACGCTGCCATTCCACTAGGGGAGCAAGCAGTCCCCTCGGCAGACCCAGACTGGGACTACCAAGTAGGCCAGCCTGGGCGCTGTAGGCGAGACGTAATGGTCCAGTGTTTGTTGGCTGGTATGCAAGCAGCCTCAAACAAAACTGTAAATTTTAACAAAGTAAAAGAAATTATTCAAAATCCAGAAGAAAATCCAGCTGCATTCTTAAATAGGCTGACTGAGGTTCTAACCCAATATACCCGGTTACATCCGGCCTCCCCCACAGGGGCCACCATTTTGGCATCCTATTTCATTTCTCAGTCAGCTCCTGACATTCGTAAAAAATTTCAAAAGGTAGAGGATGGTCCTCAGACACCAATACAAGACCTAGTTAAATTAGCCTTTAAGGTCTATAACTCCAGAGAGGAGACGGCTGAGGCACAGCGGCAGGCTCGCCTCAAACAGAAGGTGCAGCTCCTAGCAGCGGCTTTACAGCCCAGTCGTAACCCCAGACCAGAGAGCACACACCCCGCAGACTCCAAGGCTACAAAAGGAGCCTGCTATAAGTGCGGCAAGGCAGGACACTATGCCAACAGGTGTCCACAAGGTCCCCGAGCCCCAACGCAGCCTTGCTAGAAGTGCAAAGCATCAGGACATTGGGCCAGCGAATGTCCTATCCCTCGTCCACCAGCAACCCCCTGCCCTGCTTGCCAACAGGAAGGACACTGGAGGTCTGATTGCCCCACCCTGAGAACAGGTGCCACGTCTCAACGTGACCCCCTTTCCCAGGATCCTGGGAGCTCCTTCCAGCTCCTACATCTGGACGACGACAACTGAAGGTGCCGAGACTCGGGGACCCCCATCACCCTTGCCGAGCCGTGGGTAACTCTCCTGGTAGCGGGTAAGACAATTAATTTTTTAATTGACAGCGGGGCTACCTATTCTGTTTTGCCGTCCTTCTCTGGACCTAGCCTTCCATCCAATATCTCTGCAGTAGGAGTAGACGGAAAGCCATCCACTCCATGAAAAACTCTACTCCTTAATTGCTGCCTGGCCAACAACTACTTTGCGCACTCGTTCCTCATTATACCCTCATGCCCTACCCCCTTACTAGGCCGAGACATCCTGAGCACCTTAAAGGCCTCCATATCCACTCCCACCAACCCATCCACTCCCCTTCAACCCCCTCATGACCTGTTGCTCATGCTTTGTGCAGGCGCACATGCTCCTCCTATGTCGCCCCCAGCCCCCATCTTCCCTATTTCTGTACACCCTCAAGTGTGGGACACTTCCACCCCGGTCATAGCGGCCCACCACCCACCAGTTCTTGTCAAGCTCAAAGATCCCACTCGTTTCCCAGACTGCCCCCAATTCTCTCTCTCTCTGACACATCTACAAGGTTTAAAGCCAATTACCATGTGACTACTTAGCCAACATATTCTTGTCCGCACACATTCCCCCTGTAACACTCCAATACTTCCAGTTAAGAAGGCAGACGGAACGTATAGGTTAGTACAGGATCTTCGGCTAGTCAATGAGGCTATCCGTCCAATGCACCCTGTAGTTCCCAACCCTTATGGGACCTTCTGTCCCATATCCCCACCAATTCTACTTATTTTACTGTGCTAGACCTTAATAGCCCAATCCTTCCTTTTTGTTATTCAACCCCAAATTCATCCTGGTGTAATCATACTCAGGTGCCCAATGGAGGCCAAACAGCCCCCATTGGAGGCTATTTCTGGTGCAAAGGGTCCCTTTCTAAAACCTTTAACCAAACTGTCACAACTCAATCTCAATCTCTCTGTGTCCCAGTATCCTTAGTGCCCAGCCTCACCCTGTATAGCAAGGCTGAACTAGCCGAACTGACACTGCAGCTACACCCTCCTGCCAATCGCTTACAAAAACGGGCTGTTTTCCTCCCTCTAGTTATTGGAATCTCCCTAACCTCCTCTCTGGTAGTGTCTGGTCTTGGAACCGGAGCCCTTGCTTATTCACTCCAGTCAGACAAAGCTACACAAGCTCGAATACAGAAAGCCATAGAAGCTTCAGCTGAAAGCCTGGCCTCCCTGCAGCACCAAATTACCTCAATAGCCCAAGTAGCTGCCCAAAACAGGTGAGCCCTAGACTTGCTTACAGCTGAAAAAGAGGCACTTGTCTCTTCTTTAGAGAAGAGTGCTGCTATTATATTAATGAGTCAGGCCTAGTAGACACTAACATTCAAACCCTCAATAAAATAAAAACTGAAATACAGAACCTTAATACCCCAACCTTGCCAGGACCATCCTTCTGGGTTTTGCCCATATTCCAACAAATTCTTCCATTCCTCATTCCTATACTAATACTGTGCCTTATTTTATGTTTCGCCCCCATTTTGATCAAATTTCTCCATGCCAAGATTCAAGAAATCTCTCGCGTCACCTTCAACCAAATGCTTCTTTATCCGTGCGTCCAAATACCAACCATAGGCCCCGACCTTAACGACACCCCTTAACAGCAGGAAGTAGCCAGACAGACCATGGCACCCCTTATCACTTTATCAATAAAATGTTGGACTGTTTGGATGAACAGAGGCAAGATGGCGCACTTCCAGGTTCTTCATCACCAACTTTTCCTGTGCGCACAAAAATGCAGCTGGCACCTGGGAAGGTGCAGATCAACTGGGCATGCGCCAGGTGACATCAATCTGAAGAGACCAAGATTTACCTGGTCGCACCTATGGAATGCCCCTCTGACACGCACGCCCATGCCCCGCCTATTGCCCTCCCACTCCCAGAAAAGCCACTCCTGGCAAGTGCACCATGCGGGCTTCCTCAGCCCCCACTCCTGTCGGGACTGCATCAGGAACTCCGCCCGAGAGCTCCACCGGGTGACTCTCTCGGCTTCCTTTGCCGGAGGCTGACAGACCTCACCCTCCACACCTTCTTCCCTGAAGTTAGGTGACCAAAAAATAAATTTGCAGTTTTGCTCCCAGCCTCGCCTACTCACTGGTTCTTTTGTGCTCGCTCTGGTGGTCTTAGAAAAACAAATCAATCTTCTCAGGTTTTTTGCATTTCTGACTACAGATGGCTCCTCCTGGACCCACCAACCCCAACCACTCCAGTGTCCCTTTCCATAAGTGACTCTGTGTGCAGGAAGACCATTTTCTACACCCCTATAATGACGCCTCCAACCATTCAACAGCAAGCACCCATTGCCTAGCCACCCCCACCTTCCCCCACACTACCTTTGGAAAATCCTAGCCCCCAAATGCTCAGAGAGATGGATCTGAGTAACAACTCAATTTTCCATGTGGAGTAGCCAGCCTTGCATCAATCAAACTCTTTCTTCATTGCAAGGCTATTGTCAGAGGCATTTGAACCAGAGCAAATCCATCTTAAATAGAAGCTGGGTAACATGAGGCTGAGACCTACTGGTCTCATTCCCAGATGATAAAGGCATTCTAAGACACAGGATGAGATAGGAGGTTGGCACAAGATACAGGTCATAAAGACCTTGCTGATAAAACAGGTTGCAGTAAAGAAGCCGGCCAAAACCCACCGAAACCAAGATAGCCACAAGAGTGACCTCTGGTCGTCCTCACTGCTACACTCCCACCAGTGCCATGACAGCTTACAAATGCCATGGCAACATCAGGAAGTTACCCTATATGGTCTAAAAGGGGGGGCCCTTGTTTAGCATATCATCAATAAATAACCATAAAAATGAGTAACCAGCAGCCCTCCGGTCTGCTCTCTCTATGGAATAGCCATTCTTTTATTCCCTTACTTTCCTAATAAATTTGCTTTCACTTTATGGACTTGTCCTGAATTCTTTCTTGCGTAAGATCCAAGAACCCCCTCTTGGTGTCTGGATTGGTACTCCTTTGCTGTAACATTTTGGCTCAGGGACCATGCAGCCTCTTCCTAAACCCCATCTTCAAAGGCATCAGCCTAAAAAAAAATAAGAGCAAGATGTGTTTTCTTACATCTGATTTCGTAAAACCTAAATGGCAAGTCAGGAAACAGTGAGGATCTTAAGACATCCTCGACTGTTGGACCTGGAAAGGAGCCCAGAGAGGATTGATGAGGCAGATGTGAGGCCCTTCCTGGGAAGTGAGAAGCGCCCACTCACCAGCTTCTCCCTGGAGCCCCAACCTCTCCTCAGATGGTAGGCAGCTCCGAGCTCACTCTTCATCTGTGTGTGTTCAGAGCTTTCCTGGGTCTTGTCACTGGGTCTCTAACTTTGCCAACTCATAGTGGCACGTAGGCCCAGGACATCAACCCTGGTGAAATGCATTCAGATGCTGAGGTGAAGCATGTCTTAGCTTCAAGAAAAAATGGGGAGTTCTTTATGCTCATGCTCGAAATGTTCACACAATTAAAATGCTTATGAAGAGATACATGCAGCTTGCATTGAAACATTAGAGATGGTTTTACCCTGGTCCTTTTCTTTTTTAAATTTACATATGTTATTTATTTATTTATTTATTTTTATAGAGACAGGGTCTCCCTATGTTGCTCAGGCTGGTCTTAAACTCCTGTGCTCAAGGGATCCTCCTGCCTCGGCCTCCCAAAGTGTTAGGATTACAGGTGTGAGCCCCCACACCTGACCCTACCCCTAGTTCGTTCTTTTCTTTCTT
The DNA here is from genome assembly GCF_002776525.5 of Piliocolobus tephrosceles. Lineage (NCBI taxonomy): Eukaryota > Metazoa > Chordata > Mammalia > Primates > Cercopithecidae > Piliocolobus > Piliocolobus tephrosceles. Next base: position 402,512 of record NW_022334940.1, read on the forward strand.
TCTTTCTTTCTTTCTTTCTTTCTTTCTTTCTTTCTTTCTTTCTTTCTTTCTTTCTTTCTT
>NW_022334940.1:402581-418810 GCF_002776525.5 Piliocolobus tephrosceles
CTTTCTTTCTTTCTTTCTTTCTTTCTTTCTTTCTTTCTTTCTTTCTTCTCTCTCTCCCCCTCCTTCCTTCCTCCCTCCCTCCTTCCTTTTTCTTTCTTTTCTCTTTTTCCTTCCTTCCTTCCTCCCTCCCTCCTTTCTTTTTCCTTCTTTTCTCTTTTTCCTTCCTTCTTTCCTTCCTTCCATCCATCTTTCTTTCCCTCCCTCCCCTCCTCCTTCCCTCCCTCCCTTCTCTCTCTCTCTCTCTCATTTTTTATAGGGTCTTACTCTGTTGCCCAGGATGGAGTTCAGTGCTGTGATCACAGCTCACTGCACCCTCTTATGTTTCTCTCCACCCAAACATCTCAGTGGAGTAAAGAATAGCAAAGTAGCATTGCTGCCAACATGTCTCGCCTCCTGCCATAGGGCAGTTTTTCTCCTATCTCAGAATTGAACAAATGTACAATTGGGTTTTATACCAAGACATTCAGTTCCCAGGCAGGAGACAGTGGCCTTCCTCTATTTCAACTGCAAGAGGCTTTCCTCTTTTACTAATCCACCTCAGCACAGACCCTTTACAGGTGTTGGGCTGGGGGACGGTCAGGTCTTTCTCATTCCATGAGGCCATATTTCAGACTATCATGTGGAGAGAAACTAGTTCAACCATTTTGGAAAATAGTGTGGCAATTCCTCAAGGATCTTGAACTAGAAATACCATTTGACCCAGCCATCCCACTACTGGGGATATAACCAAAGGATTGTAACTCATGCAATTATAAAGACACATACACATGTATGTTTATTGCGGCACTATTCACAACAGCAAAGGCTTAGAATCAACCCAAATGTCCATCAGTGACAGACTGGATTAAGAAAATGTGGCATATATACACCATGGAATACTACACAGCCATAAAAAAGGATGAGTTCGTGTTCTTTGTAGGGACATGGATGCAGCTGGAAACCATCATTCTCAGCAAACTATCGCAAGAACAGAAAACCAAATACTGCATGCTCTCATCCATAGGTGGGAATTGAACAATGAGATCACTTGGACACAGGAAGGGGAGCATCACACACTGGGTCCTATTGTGGGGAGGGGGGAGGGGAAAGGGATAGCATTAGGAGATATACCTAATGTAAATGACAAGTTAATGGGTGCATCACACCAACATGGCACATGTATACATGTGTAACAAACCTGCACATTGTGCACATGTACCCTAGAACTTAAAGTATAATAATAAAAAAAAATTCCAAAGATAACTATTTACAAGTTCCCCAATCCATTTACTCTCCTTAGTAATCCCTTTAACAGAATTCTCCCTGCTCCTTTCCCATAACCTGTTTTTACCCGGATCCAAGGCCCCATTCTTTCTGTAACTTCAAAATGGTCTATAAGCTTCTGGTCTTGAACTCCTGACCTCAAGCAATCCTCCTGCCTGGGCTTCCCAAAGTGCTAGGATTACAAGCATGAGCCTTTGCTCTCTGCCAAGATGGCATACAATCTTCTGTAACTCACTGGGAGGTTGGGTCTTTATTCTGAAGGCTCTTGTGTACACATGTTAAATAAATTTGTATGCCTTTTCTCCTATTAATCAATCTACCTTATATCAGTGATTTTCAATAAACATTTAGGGGGCTAAAGCCTTTGCAAAGGCTGGTGAATCTGTGTAAATGCTCTTCCACCTGGATCGCTCACCTCTGTTTAGACTTTCCTCAAATGTCACTTTCTCAGCAAGGCCTAACCTGTCTACTATATTTAAAATGGCACCTCACCCCATTACCCTGCTGTGCTTTTTATGTTACCCAGTATAATTTATCACACATGAATTTATTTACTATATTTATTGCATTTTTAGATTATATATTAAATAATTTACCTTTATTACCTTTATCATATTATAAAAATGTATTATATTTATACTTATTGTTTTAAGTGGAGATTTATTCTCTCTCTCTCCTCACCCTGTAAGCTCCTTGTGAATGGAAATCTTTATTTTGCTCACGGACATATCCCAGTGGTATGGTTTGGCGGTGTCCCCACCCAAATTTCATCTTGAATTGTAGTTCCCGTAATTCCCATGTGTCATGGGAAGGGCCCAGTGGAAGGTAATTTAATCATGGCCGGTCTTTCCCATGCTGTTCTCATAACAGTGAATAAATCTAAAGAGATCTGATGGTTTTATAAAGGGAAGTTTCCTTGCACAAGCTCTCTCTTGCCTGCCGCCATGTGAGACATGCCTTTTGCCTTCTGCCATGATTATGAAAGCTCCCCAGCCACGTAGAGCTGTGAGTCCATTAAATCTCTTTTTCTTTATAAATTACCCAGTTTCAGGTATGTCTTTACCAGCAGCATGAGAACAGACTAATAAACTGAAGCACCTAAACTGGTACCTGATGCATAGAAGATGCTCAGTAATTATTTATGGACTAATGAATAAATAAGTGAATGGATGGGTTACATGTCTTCAGCTCTAGCATGATGGTCCTGTGCATCATAGGTATTTAATTATTGCTTACCAAAGGGAAGAGCTCCATAATCAGATCCAGTCCACTTTATCGATGACAGCAGTCCTGGAAAAACCAGTGTTAGGTATGATCTCATTCTTTCTGTTTGCATTTTTGTTCTTAGAGACAGGGCTTTATTGTGTCACCCAGGCTGGAGTGCAGTGGTGCAATCATAGCTTGCTGCAGCCTCCAACTCCTGGGCTCAAGCAATTCTCCAACCTCTGTCTCCCAAGTAGCTGGGAATACAGGTATATACCACTACACCTGGCTAATTTTTAAAAATTTGTTTAGAGAAAAGGTCTCACTACATTGCCCAGGCTTGTCATGAATATCTGGGCTCAAGCAATCCTCCCACCTCAGCCTCCCAAAACACAGGTGTGAGCCATCTTTCCCAGCCCTCTCTTTGCATTTTTAGGACTAAACCACAGTCATGGAGGTATAATCAGGATGAAGGGAAGTTCAGGGCTTACCAGGATCCCTGGCCTCATATCCCTCCAAGCCCATTTCCTCTCTACCTGCCCCACCCTGGGAACCCTCCTCCCTGCAGACAAGGGCCCCAGCTCTCAACCATCAATCTGGTCTTTTTCCTCATCCTGCTCTGACCTTAGCAACCACATTTTATGATGACTGGTTTCTACTTTGAGATCCACTCCCAGGCTCTTGGAGTTGGTTCCTACTCCTTCCTCCTCCATTTTTTAGCTGCTCTATGGGGAAAGAGCATTTAGACAGATCCCCACCAGCCTGTGCAAATGCCCTGTGGCAGGATTGTGATTGGCATGCTTGAGGCTTGGCAAGGAGGCATGTGTTTCAAGTGGAGGACCAAGAGACAGACTAAAGAATGGAGGAAGGGGTTTGGTTGCTTCCTGCTGTGTTGTTCCCAGTGCCTGGTTCTGGGCCTCCTTCCCAGTCTTCCAGGGCTAGATCCTGCCCATATCTCCTTTTTCCAAGCCCCTGACCCCTGATTCCACTTGCCTGGCAATAGGTGTCTCAAGCATCAAGACCCATGGCTTAGTAGCTCCCAAAAAGAACTAGCAGTAGGCTTTCTGGACAAGCTTCTGGAGTTGAGGGCTCTATAGCTGCTTGTTCTATTCTAGGCCACATTAAAGGCTGGGATCCTGGGCTATGTGCTGACCACAGCTTAGCAGAGTACCCAGATCTTGCCTTTCTTCCTCCTTTTCCAAGTAGCCAATCCTCGGCGTATTAATGAGGGTTCTTTAGAGGGATAGGATTCGTAGAATAGATGTATACATGAAGGGGATTTTATCAAGGAGAATTGACTCACACGATCACAAGGTGAAGTCCAACAATAGGCCGTCTGTAAGCTGAGGAGCAAGGAAGTCCGTCCGAGTCCCCAAACCTCAAAAGTAGGGAAGCTGACAGTGCAGCCTTCAGTCTGTGGCCAAAGGCCTGAGAGCCCCTGGCAAACCCCTGGTGTAAGTCCAAAAGTCCACAAGCTGAAGGACTTGTAGTCTGATTTTTGAGGGCAGGAAGTATCCAGCAGGAGAGAAAGATGGAGGCTGGAAGACTCAGCAAGTCTAGTCCTTCCTGGCTCCTCTGGCTGCTTTATTCTAGCCACGCTGGCAGCTGATTAGATGGTGCCCACCCAGACTTGAGGGTGGGTCTGCCTCTCCCAGTCCACTACTCAAATGTTAATCTCCTTTGGCAACACCCTCACAGACACACACAGGAATAATACTTTGCTTCCTGCAGTCCGAACAAGTTGACACTCAATATTCACCAGCACACTGAGTCTGGTCTGATTTCCAGACTCACACTTTTTCATGGGCTTTACTTCCTTGACATGTTCCTGCATCTTGTACTCCAGATGTGAATGGTCTGGTGGATTGTAGACTCTTTCTAGTTGGCCTCGGTCTATTGAATTATCTCAAAGTTCTTCTATTGCTACTCAGCATCCAGCATCTCTGGACCACATGAATAAGAGTCCTGGGAAACCAGAGGGAGAAGGGGAAGCAGAAAGCGGAATACAGAAAATACAACAACAACAAAAAAGTAATCCACTAGAATCATCCCCAAACCATCCACCCCCCACCCACAATGGTCCATGGAAAAATTGTCTTCCACAAAACCAGTCCCTGGTGCCAAAAGGTTAGGGACTGCTGTTTTAAAGTCACTGTGTTTGTGCTCATGTGGCCTGGGTAGGTGTTGCACAGACGTTTCTCACAAGTCCAGGCCAGCAGTCAGAGAGCAAATGGAGCTTAAGGGTATAGAATAAGTTCTGTCCTTACAGGGGAGGGAGGTTGATGTCAGCCAGTACCTAAGCAGTGGAGCTGGCTGTCATTACCTGAATCTGAGCTCATTAGACCAGACAAGTACAAGTTCTCAGTTGCCTCTGGTTGACTTTTCCTGGATTTGAGTAAAGCAGGAAAGGAAAATAAAGAACCAGCTCTGGTGGAAAAGAGGAAGAAGTCCAGGTCCTGTCCACATGGATTACATTTGCAGGACTACTGTAACACATGAGCACAAACACAGTGGCTTTAAAACAGCAGTCCCTAACTTTTTGGCACCAGGGACCAGTTTCGTGGAAGGTAATTTTTCCATGGACCATTGTGGGTTGAGGGGGTGGATAGTTTTGGGATGATTCTAGTGCATTACTTTTTTTGTGTGTATTTTCTGTATTTTTGTAGGGATGGGGTTTTACCATGTTGCCCAGGCTGGTCTCAAACTCATGAGCTCAAGTGATCCGCCCACCTCAGCCTCTCAAAGTGCTGGGATTACAGATGTGAGACACTGTGCCCAGCCAGCATTACATTTATCATGTACTTTATTTCTCTTATTATTACATTGTAATATGTAAGAAAATAATTCCACAACTCACCATCGTGTAGAATCAATGGGAGTCCTGAGCTTGTTTTCCTGCAACCGGATGGTCCCATCTGGGGGTGATGGGAGACAGTGACAGATCTTCAGGCATTAGACTCTCATAAAGAGCATGCAACCTAGATCCCTCACATGCTCAGTTGACAATAGGGTTCACACTCCTATGAGAATCTAATGCCACAGCTGATCTGACAGTAGGTGGAGCTCAGGCTGTAATGTGAGCAAGAGAGAGTGGCTGTAAATATAGATGAAACTGCGCTGTTCTCCCGCTGTGTGGCCTGGTTCCTAACAGGCCACACATCTGTCATTTTACAGGCCTGGAAGTCTGAAGTCTGTGGTCAGTCTCACTGGGTTACAGTTGAAGGGTTGGCAGGGCCTATTCCTTCTGGAAGCTCTAAGGGGAGAATCAGTTTCCCTGACTTCTCCACCTCCTGGGGGAACCTTCATTCCTAGGTTTGTAGCACTTTCCTCCCTCTTCAACCTCCACTTTCATCATCACATGACCTCTGCTCCGGCTCTGACTCACCTGCCACCCTCTTCTAAGAGCCCTTGTGATGACATGGAGCCCACTGGATATTCCAGGATAATCTCTCCATCTCAAGGTCCTTGACTTAAGCACATCCCCAGAGTCCCTTTTGTCATATAAGGTAACATTCCCCAGTTCTGTGGATTAGGTCATGGCTCTATTTGGAGGAGTCATTATCCACACCACATCACCCCTCCTGGGGTCAAGGCATACCTTATTACATAGCTGGGCCATTCATCCCTTCCTAGGCTTATCTAGGAAATTTATGTCCTAGGGAATCCCCAGGGTGGAGAGAAAATAAGGTCCTCCAGGAGCTGATCAACAGGGACCCACGCGAGGGCCAGGCTGCCAGCCTAGAGCCTCCCACTCAGGAGTGGGGGAATCTCACACGTTCACTTTGCCCTCCTGTTATAAATTATAACACCATCAGATCTTGAGACTTATTCACTAGCATGAGAATAGCAGGGGAAAAACCTACTCCCATGATTCAATTACCTCCTACTGGGTCCCTTCCACAACACGTGGGGATTATAGGAGCTAAATTTCAAGATGAGATTTGGGTGGGGACACAGACAAACCATATCACTGGTTTTCCCCCAGGTTCCCCCATGTAAGTCAGTGGATGCAGATGGGTACTTGTGACAAAGGGCACCGTTGTGGTCCAGACACCGAATACACTGAAGTCCCAGCTCCTGCCCTGCCAGGATAGCCTAGCCCACCTGCCAGGGCCTCCCCTTAACCAACTCCCTCTTCAGAAGGTGCCCATATATTCAAGAGACAGTTTTCATAATTTTCTTTTCTTTCTTTCTTTCTTTCTTTCTTTCTTTCTTTCTTTCTTTCTTTCTTTCTTTCTTTCTTTCTTTCTTTCTTTCTTTCTTTCTTTCTTTCCTTCCTTCCTCCCTCCCTCCCTCCCTTCCTCCCTTCCTTCGCTTTCTTCTTTTTTTTTTGAAACTTTTGCTCTGTCACCCAGGCTGCAGTGCAGTGGCACGACTTTGGCTCACTGCAACCTCCACCTCCCGGGTGCAAGCGATTCTCATGCATCAGCCTCCGAAGTAGCTGGGATTACAGGCTCCTACCAGCATGCCCAGCTAATTTTTTGTATTTTTAGTAAAGATGGGGTTTCACTATGTTGGCCAGGCTGGTCTCAGACTCCTGACTTTGCAATCTTCCTGCCTCGGCCTCTCAAAGTGCTGGAATTACAGGAACTTGCCACCATGCCTGGCCCAGAAATTTTGTATTTTTAGTAGAGACAGGGTTTCACCACGTTGGCCAGGCTGGTCTTGAACTCCTGACCTCAGGTAATCTTCCCGCCTCGGCCTCCCAAAGTGCTAGGATTACAGGCGTAAGCCACTACACCTGGCCTAGTTTAAACATATTAAAATCTTGTTTAAATTTTGAAATAAAATCTCAATTTGATTTTTAAAAAACTCTGTCCAGATTGTGATGACTGACATTTGTAACTTTCAGCACTTTGGGAAGCTGAGGTGGGAGGATCGCCCAGGAGTTCAAGACCAGCCTGGGCAATATAGGGATACCTAGTATCTCTAAAAAATAAGAATAATACAAAAATTAGCTGAGTTTGGTGGTGGGCTCCTGTGATCCCAGCTACTTGGGAGGCTGAGGCAGAAGGATTGCTGGAACGAGGAAGGTCAAGGTTGCAATGAGCTGAGATTGCACAACTACACTCCAGCCTGGGCAACAGAGTGAGACTCTGACTCAAAATAATAATAATAATAATAATGATAATGATAATAATAATAATAATAATAATAATAATAATGCTGAGTGCCATAAACCAGGAACCACAATGACAACAAGTCAGAAGTGTATCGAGTCAGGGCCCACTGAGAGCCAGTGGAGAGTCTGACTGAGGGGACTCTGCCCTTTTCCAGAAGGTGGAGGTGCAGAGGAGCTCGTAAGGATCATGGCTTCTCACCCTGGCCCTGAACCCACTCACATCAGCAGCTCTCTGCACAGCCAACCGGCCAGCTCACACCAATAAATTAGACCTTCTTATTTCTTGCTGGACACAGTGGCTCATGTCTGTAATCTCAGCACTTTGGGAGGCTGAAGTGAGAAGATCATTTGAGGCCAGAAGTTCAAGACCAGCCTAGGCAATATAGGAAGACCCTGCCTTTACAGAAAATTAATTGGGACTGATGGCATGTGACTGTGGTCCCAGTTACTCAAGAGGCTGAGGCAGGAGGATCTCTTGAGCTCAGGAGGTTGAGGCTGCAGTGAACTATCACACCACTGTACTCCAGCCTGGAGGACAAAGCAGACCTTGTTTCATTAGGAAAAACAAAAAAATAAAAAACAAAAAAGAAGCAAACTAGCAGGTCTGATCCAGACTTAAGAGGAGGGTATCGGCCAGGAATGGTGGCTCACGCCTGTGATCCCAGCACTTTGGGAGGCTGAGGTTGGAGGATCACTTGAGATCAGGAGTTCAAGACCAGCCTGGCCAAATGGTGAAACCTCGTCTCTACTAAAAATACAAAAATTAGCTGGGCATGGTGGCATGCACCTGTAATCGCAGCTACTCAGGAGGCTGAGGCATAAGAATCGCTTGAACCTGGGAGGCTGAGGTGGCAGTGAGCCGAGATTGCCCTACTGCATTCTAGCCTGGGCAACAGAGCAAGACTCTGTCTCAAAAAAAAAAAAAAAAAAAAAAAAAAGAAAAAAAAGGCCCTTCAAATTGAGCCATTTGCACGATGCCTGAATTCCTGCTATAGCCCCAGCCAACTGACTTTTCAATCTCTGTCTGCACAATAACATGGTTAGAAAAGGTATCCCAGTTATATTGCAATGAAAAATGTCTACCTGTAACACTATTTCTCGCAGGCACCTATAACCTGTGGAAAGGGTAAAAAGCTCAGAAGATTCTATTGTCTATTTTATTTTATTTATTTATTTTTGAGGCCGGGTCTCATTCAGTTATCCCAGTTGGAGTGCAGTGGCATGATCATAGCTCACTGTAGCCTCAAACTCTCAGGCTCAAGTAGTTCTCCTGCCTCAGCCTCCCAAGTATCTAGGACTACAGATTTGCACCACCACACCCAGGTTTGTTTTTTTTTTTTTTTTTTTTTCCTGTAGAGATGGGGGTTTCACTATGTTACCCAGTCTGGTCTCAAACTCTTGGCCTAGAGTGATCCTCCCATCTTGGCCTCCCAAACAGATGGGATTACAGGCCTGAGCCACCATGCCTGGCCTCACATATTTTGATGTATAAAACACCAAAGATCCTTTTAAGGAGCTGAACAAACCAGTAATTTTTAAAGAAAAAAGTAATGGGAGTGTCTAGTACAACCAAAACCAGGCATCAAAGTGAGCAGTTAAAAATTCCAGGCTGGGTACAGTGCCTCATGCCTGTAATCTCAACACTTTGGGAGGCCCGGGCGGGAGAATTGCTTGAGCCCTAAGAAGTGAAGGTTGCAGTGACCCATGATTATGCCACTGTATTCTGACCTGGAAGACACAGTGAAACCCCATCTCAAAAATAAACAAATCAATTAATCAATCCAGAACCAGTGCTCACTATGGCAGCACACATACTAAAATTGACATGACATGGAGAAGATGAGCATGGTCCCTGTGAAAGGATGACACACAAATTCATGAAGCATTCCATATTTAAAAAAATATTTCAGAACGAAGAAAATAAATGAATCAAAAGAAAGGGAAGACCCTGGTGATTCCTTTGATATTAGAAAAAATTAGCTGGGCACAGTGGCTCATGCCTGTAATCCCAGCACCTTGAGAGGCAGAGGCGGGCAGATCACTTGAGGTCAGGAGTTTGAAATCAGCCTGACCAACATGGTGAAACCCCATATCTACTAAAAGTACAAAAATTAGGCTGGGTGTGGTGGCTCACGCCTGTAATCCCAGCACTTTGGGAGGCCGAGGCGGGTGGATCACCTGAGGTCAGGAGTTTGAGACCAGCCTGGCCAACATGGTGAAACCCTGTCTCTACTAAAAATACAAAATGGAGCCAGGCATAGTGGCAAGCACCTGTAATCCCAGCTACTCAGGAGGCTGAGTCAGGAGAATTGCTTGAACCTGGGAGGCAGAGGTGGCAGTGAGCTGAGATCGCGCCACTGCACTTCAGCCTGGGCGACAAAGCAAGACTCCATCTAAATAAATAAATAAATAAATAAATAAATGTACAAAAATTAGCCGGACGTGGTGGCACATGCCAGCAATCCCAGCTACGTGGGAGGCAGAGGCAGGAGAATCGCTTGAACCCAGGAGGTGGAAGTTGCAGTGAGCTGACATCACACCACTGCACTCCAGCCTGTGTGACAGAGTGAGTCTGTCTAAAAAAATAAAATAGGCTGGGCATGGTGGCTCACATCTGTAATCGCAACCTTTTGGGAGGCTGAGGTGGGCAGATCACCTGAGGTTGGGAGTTTGAGACCAGCCTGGCCGCCAGCACGGTGAAATGCCGTCTCTACTAAAAATACAAAATTAGTCAGGTGTGGTGGCACATGCCTGTAATCCCAGCTACTCAGGAGGCTGAGGCAGAAGACTGGGTTGAACCTGGGAGATGGAGTTTGAGTTGAGCTGAGATCCCGCCATTGCACTCCAGTAACAAGAGTGAAACTTCGAGGAAAAAAAAAAAAAAAAAAAAAAAGCCTTTCCGAGGCAGAGTAAGATTCATAAAATGTCTTCATAATATAGAAGAAATGTGTTAACTCTGTTCCCAGTAATCAACTCTGAACACTGAGCACTCTCAGTTCCCAGTATTCAAACTGAGTCATTCAGGAAAAATTGGGATCTCTGTAAGGAGGCAGAAAAAGGTGTTTGGGGGAGGGTCACATCATCGCACATAAATGCTTTCTACATGCACCTGTTAGGATCTTAATCTAATTGGTCTATCATTTGCTTGGCTAGATAGTTACTGAATCTAGCCATACTATTTTTTTTTTTTTTTGCAGATAATGACATCTGTTACCTCTAAGTTTCATACAATAACATGCTAAGCTGAAACATGAGTCTTTTGTTAATTTACCCTAAATTGAGGGACTACATTTCCAATTTCTAATCTTTCAATGTGAAAGCAAATAAAAGAAATGTGTGTATGTAGTATGCATTTTCTTGCTTAACTATCAAAATTCTTGTCATATTGCCTTGGACACTCTAGGCAGCCACCTAAAAAATATTCCCTCCTAATTTTTTAGCCAGGACATTAGATTTCAAAAGATCAAGGACTTAATAATTGGTCTAAGCCAAAATCTTGTCTTTGCTTCTTTCAAAGAACATAGCAGTTATGCCAAGCCATTTAAAAATGTGGATCTGATGACTTTTATTTTATTTCAAATGTTTTCTCTAATTGTTTGCTCTATTTGTCTTATTGCGTTAATGTAAAAGAGAAACTACATAATAATTTATGCATTCAAGAAATATTCATGTTAAGGTGATCAAAGTTCAATAGTGTATTACAATATAGTAGAATACTCTAAAATTAGAAAATCAGATTATTTATAAATTCACTAATTTTTCAACATTTTCCAATGTTGAAATTAAATAATTGGCTATGCTTTTTCATGATAAATTCAAATCTAGGATAGTACTCACTGGTCTGCATTTTTTTTTCTTTTTTTTGGGGGGGGCGGGGAATGGAGTTTCACCCTTGTTGCCCAGGCTGGAGTGAAATGGCGCAATCTTGGCTCACCACAACCTCTTTCTCCCAGGTTCAAGCAGTTCTCCTGCCTCAGTCTCTTGAATAGCAGGGATTACAGGCATGCACCGCCATTCTTGGCTAATTCTGTATTTTTAGTAGCAATGGGGTTTCTCCATGTTCATCAGTCTGGTCTCAAACTCACTAACTCTGGTGATCCGCCTGCCTCACCCTCCCAAAGTGCTGGGATAACGGGCATGAGCCACCGCACCCTGCTGGCATTTTTGTCATGAATTATGTAAAACTGAGTTGCCATAATGGTGCAGAAATGCTAATTTGATCAGAATGAGAAGGAATACAGCCTTGTTGGTAGATGATTGGTATCCCAGAGGCTGGTCATTTACTTCAGCTGTGTAGACATTGCTTCATAATGCCAGTGAGCCCTTTCAACCAAGTTGCCTTTGTTTCCATTGATGTGGTCATGTTCTGGTCTGTTTTTCTTAAGCTGTCCCAGATGAGGGGTGCTTGTTTCTTGCATAAATGAGATCCCTTCTTTTTCCTCTGCCATGAGATCCTCCTATTCTCTCTATTGAAAGCAACATGTTGAAGGCAGAAATGGAGACAATATACAAATATATCCCTTTCCATGTGGCCACCATAAACAGTTTATGACATCACTTACCAAGAAGTTTGATTAATTTCAGGGAAGCAGGGCTGTTTTTCTATGATGTGCTCTTTCTCTTAAAAGTACCTCTGATTTAGTCTAATCAAGATAATCTCTCTTATGATAAACAGGAAGCCAATACATTAATAACCTAATTACATGAATAATGTCCTGCCGCAGTCACACATTTTCTTACACTCAAGAGAAAAGGATTACACAGCAGGAGTGCACGGAAGTGGAAATCTGAGGGTCATCTGAGAATTTTGCCTACGCACCTGAATAGATTTCTAAAATCGCCTTTCAGTTGCTTTTGTTGTCTTTCTAAGTAAACAAAGATATCATCTGCAAACAATAATTAATTGAACTGCTTTTCAATTTTGTTCATTAAAATAATTATTTATATTTTTCTGGCTTACATGAAGTATTTCTTATTTATAATATACATTCACACATATACATAACAATACAAATGTATCTATTTTCATTTTTGTTAAATTTTTAAGAAGGGATGTTAAAGGTAACTTCTTTTCTTTTTTTTTGTTTTCTGTTATGCAAGTTTTATTTGTACAAATATAAGCATTTAAATAAAACAAACAAAAGGGTTAATGAATCTTCTTAACCACATTAAAGAATATACAGAATTGTGCCTGATTTTAAAAATATAAACTCCTAATTCAATTGGAATCTTTGTTATCTCAATCCAAACTATTAATAATCACTGCTGAAACAAATCCCAAGGCTCTGTCCAGATCTGGGAACTAATTAACATTCACTTAGCACTTGCCATATGACTGTCACCACTGTAAGCGTGTAGTAACTGATTTACTGTTCATATCATCTTTCTTTATGGCTACCATTACTGTGCTCACTTTTCAGGTGAGGTTCAGAGATTTATGTAACATGCCAAAGGTTACACAGCTGGACATAGCAGAACCAAGATTCAAATCTCCACAGGTAAGCTCCACAGCCTTCTGTCTTATCCAGCACTTTCTTAACCACCTTGAATGCTTCATTTTAAGCTTGATTCCTTATTGGCTCAGAATCTTTGCCCAACATTTTGCTAAAACACTTTCCTACATTATACAACCCTTCCATTTGTTTAGAAATTCATCAGAGGAGAAATACCAAATTGAAAGCAACTTAATAACTTATTTTCTGTCTGAAGTGTTTTTATTGTTGTATTCAAGAGTATTATCTCTGGAGTCGAAGTTGTTTGTATTTTAATACTGGCTCTGCTATTGTGAGGAATTTATTTCTTGCTGGCTCTGTTTCTCTCTTTATATATTGAGAATAATAATGATATCTTTGTTATTAAGTTACTGTGTCTATTAGTCCATTCTCACACTGCTGTAAGGATACACCAAAGACTAGGTAAATTATAAAGAAAAGAGGTTAATTTGACTCACAGGTCAGCATGGCTGGGGAGGCCTCAAGAACCTTACAATGATAGCAGAAGGTGAAGGAGAAGTAGGTATCTTCTTTGTTAGGTTAAGGAGAGCAGGAAAAATTACCACTTACAAAACCATCTGATCTCATGAGAACTCACTCACTATCATGAGAACACCATGAGTATCATTTTGCCCCTGGCCCCTTTGAAATCTCATGTCCTTTTTATATTTCAAAACCAAACATACTTTCCCAACCATCCCCCAAAGTCTTAATTCATTTTAGCATTAACCCAAAAGTCTAAGTCCAAAGTCTCATTTGAGACAAGGCAAGTCCCTGCTACCTATGAGCCTGTAAATCAAAAGTGAGTTAGTAACTTCCAAGATACAATGGGGGTACAGGCATTAGATAAATTCTCCCATTTCAAATGGGATAAATTGGCCAAAACCAAGGAGCTACAGGCCCCATGAAAGTTTGAATTCCAATGGGGCAGTCATTAAATCTTAAAGCTCTGAGATGATCTCATTTGACTCCATGTCTCACATGTGGGCCATGCTGATGCAAGGAGTGGGCCCTCATGATTTTGGGAAGTTCCTTCATGGACTAGAATTGAGTGCCTGTGGCTTTTCTACACGCACAGTGCAAGCTCATAGTGGATCTGTCATTCTGGGGTCTGGATTATAGTGGCCTTCTCACAGCTCCAGCAGGCAGCTTCAGTGGGGACTCTGTGTGAGGGCTCCAACCCCACATTTCCCTTCTGCGTTGCCCTATCACAGGTTCTCCATGAGGGCTCTGCCCCTGTAGAAGACTTCTGCCTGAACATCCAGGCATTTTTATACATCCTCTGAAATCTAGGCAGAGGTTCCTAGAGCTCAACTTTTGTCTCATATGCACTCGCATGCCCAACACCACATGGAAGCCACCAAGGCTTGAGGATTGCCCTTTCTGAAGAAATAACCCAAGCTGTACCTTGGCTCTTTTTAGCCACAGCTGGATCTGGTGCAGCTGGGATGCAGGGCACCAAGTCCCAAGGCTTCATAGAGGAGTGGGGCCCTGGGCCTCAATCATGGAACCATTGTTTCCTCCTATGGCTCCTGGCCTGTGATAAAGGACCTGTCTCAGATCTTTGACATGACCTGAAGACATTTTCCCCATGGTCTTGGTTATTAACATTCAGCTTCTCTTTACTTTTGCAATTTTCTGCAGTGGCTTGAATTTCTTTCCAAAAAATGGGGTTTTATGTTCTACTTCATGGTCAGGTTGCAAATTTTCCAAACTTTTATGTTCTGCTTCCATTTTAAACATAAGTTTCTCATCTCCATCTGAGGCAACCTCAGCCTGGACTTTATCATCCATATCACTATTAATATTTTGGTCAAAAGCATTCAACAAGTCTCTAGGAAGTTCCAAACTTTCCCACATTTTTCTATCTTTTTCTGAGCCCTCTAAACTGTTTCAACCTCCACCTATTACCCAGATCCAAAGTCACTTCCATTTTCAATTATCTTTGTAGCAGTGCCCCAGACTCCCAGTATTAATTTTCTGTATTAGTCTGTTTTCTCACTACTATGAAGATACCACCAGAGAATGGATAATTTATACAGAAAGGAGGTTTAACTTACAATTCTGCATGGTTTGAGAGGTCTAGGAAACCGACAATTATGGTAGAAGGTGAAGGATAAGCAAGTACCTTCTTGGCTAGGTAGCAGGAGAGAGCGAGAGCAGAAAAAACCACCACTTATAAAACCATCAGATCTTTTGAGAACTCGATTACTATCAAAAATAGCATGGATCTGGGCGGAGCAAGATGGCCGAATAGGAACAGCTCCAGTCTCCATCTCCCAGCGCGAGCGACACAGAAGACCAGTGATTTCTGCATTTTCAACTGAGGTACTGGGGTCATCTCACTCGGGAGTGCCGGACAATCAGTGCGGGTCAGCTGCTGCAGCCTGACCAGCGAGAGCTGAAGCAGGGTGAGGCATCGCCTCACCTGGGAAGCGCGAGGGGGAAGGGAGTCCCTTTTCCTAGCCAGGGGAACTGAGACACACAACACCTGGAAAATCGGGTAACTCCCACCCCAATACTGCGCTATAACACTGGCACACCGGAGATTATATCCCACACCTGGCCGGGAGGGTCCCATGCCCACGGAGCCTCCCTCCTTGCTAACACAGCAGTCTGCGGCAATCTAACCGCAAGGCAGCAGCAAGGCTGGGGGAGGGGCGCCCGCCATTGCTGAGGCTTAAGTAGGTAAATAAAGGCGCTGGGAAGCTCGAACTGGGTGGAGCTCACAGCAGGTCAAGGAAACCTGCCTGTCTCTGTAGACTGCGCCTCTGGGGACAGGGCTCAGCTAAAGGAGCAGAAGCCTGTGCAGACGCGAACGACTCTGTCTGACAGCTTTGAAGAGAGCAGTGGATCTCCCAACACGGAGGTTGAGATCTGAGAAGGGGCAGTCTGCCTGCTCAAGCGGGTCCCTGACCCCTGAGTAGCCTAGCTAGGAGACATCCCCCACTAGGGGCAGTCTGACACCCCACACCTCACAGGGTGGAGTACACCCCTGAGAGGAAGCTTCCAAAGCAAGAATCAGACAGGTGCACTCGCTGTTCAGCAATATTCTATCTTCTGCAACCTCTGCTGCTGATACCCAGGCAAACAGGGTCTGGAGTGGACCTCAAGCAATCTCCAACAGACCTATAGCTGAGGGTCCTGAC
>NW_022334940.1:433810-438339 GCF_002776525.5 Piliocolobus tephrosceles
ATTTTTTTTTTTTTTTTTTGAGACGGAGTCTCACTCTGTCGCCTGGGCTGGAGTGCAGTGGCCGGATCTCAGCTCACTGCAAGCTCCACCTCCTGGGTTTACGCCATTCTCCTGCCTCAGCCTCCTGAGTAGCTGGGACTACACGCGCCCACCACCTCGCCCGGCTAGTTTTTTGTATTTTTTAGTAGAGACGGGGTTTCACCATGTTAGCCAGGATGGTCTCGATCTCCTGACCTCGTGATCCGCCCATCTCGGCCTCCCAAAGTGCTGGGATTACAGACTTGAGCCACCGCGCCCGGCCTAAGCTAAATTTTAATAAAAAGGATATACAAATGAAAAGAAGCATTTGAAAAGTTGCACAAAATAGATAATTTATAGAAAAATGCAAAACAAAATCACAATACAAAACTACCTTATATCAATTAGGATGACCACTATAAATTTTTTAAAACACCAACTATGTTCATGATGTAAAGAAATTGAAACCTATGTAAGTTGTTGATGAGAAAAAAAGGTGCACCCATCATAAAAAAATCATGTTCTTCAAGTAAATAAAAATGAAATTATCACATAATCCAGCAATACCATGTATAAATCTATATCTAAAATATGCAGCACAGTAAAATGAAGCCATAAGAGGTACCCCGCTTGCATATGCCCACAGAGCAAGTATCATAACCCAGCCTCTAAATAAATAAATACATACAGATATAAAAATTTAAACATTGTAAAAAAACTTTAAGTTATATCTCAAGGCTATGGTAATAAAAGCAGAATGGCATGTGCAGAAAAATGGACAACCACCAATGAAACAGAAACTACTGTTCTCACACATTTTAGACATGATGCAAAAAAAGAATTTTAAAAGTGGTTTAACATAGAGTTTCTCAAAAATATGCAGATATTAGTGTGTCCCCAAAAGTAATGGCAAAACAGTCAGTTTGTGCAGTCCCTGATAAGCCATAAAGAAAACCTTGGCTCACACTGTAAACTTGAAGAAAGATTACTGAAGCGAAAGTAGAATCCTTAGAGAATTTAACAGCATGGGGCAGAAGGTGTGAGGCGGGAAATTAAAGAAAAATAAAATAAAAAATAAAGAGAAAAAAGCTTTCCTATATTAGGCTGACTTGTCCCAGAGGCAGCAATAGGCACAGCCCAGACCCAGGAAAAGTCTTGATAATATTATCTAATGTGCTCTAGAGACTCGCCCAGCACTCCATCAACATTGGGAGAAGAAAATCAAATTTTCCTTTGTTTTATAGTATAAGTTTATAGATTCTTAGTCTCTGTAACTAGTAACTTCAAGTATTCTGTTTTACCTAAGAAGTACAGTGAAGGTCATGAGAAGCCTGAGCAGGCCTGAACCACAGCTGTCTAGGCACCATAGTGAAGGTTACGGGATAAGCCTGTGCCTAGGCAATCCTAGATAATGGACATCTGGGTTGCCTGGCAACAGTTATGTGCAATCCTGACTTATGAAGCTGTTACAATTTGATTAACTGTCTTTGTCCTGCCTCTGTATCCCTGCTTTCACACCACTGTAAGCTTGCTTCAAGCTAGCCCACCCTCTTTTGTGAAGTGTGTATAAGTCAAGTGGTGTCTTTGCTCCAGGCCCAGTCTTTGGATGTGAGTCTGCTCGGTCTGCACTCAATAAAAGATTCTCTTGTTTTAAACCCGAGGTGTCTTTCATCCTCCTAAATCCTGCAACAGGTGTCCCTATGTGACAGCAATAGAAAAAAATGACTCAGGCTTCCCAGAAACTCTTTCCATCGAAGCACAGCTCCCCAGACCACATTTTAAGGAATGGATGCCTTCTTAACTTGTGTACCTCTCATCCGTCTCATCTACTTAATTTGCTATCATCTACCTGGGTGTTTGGCTAACATCTCATTTTCCTTTATATTCCGGGGCTCTTTATTTTGCTCTAGATGGGTGATCAAGTCTGGCTTAGAGACAGCAATACCTGTTTTATTCAGAAAAAAAGTAACATAAATCTGGCTGAATTCTTTAATTACCAAATTAGTCTTATGCTTAGTAAAGAGGATATAATAGAAAGTTCTAGAAAATTAATATTGATTCATAACAGAATTTTCTAAATATTTAGAAATTATTTTAAATTTATAGGTCCTTAATTTCACTACTCAGTAATACTGAATCAAAAATTGATGGTGGCAACTGAATTCTAAGGCATGGGCAATGCTATTTTGTGCCATGAGACTTTTGGAATTGCCACTAACCTAGAGCAAAAGATACATAAGCTCAGGGAAGGGAAAAGTTTAGGTCAAGATAAAACATCCTGAAGAATTTGTTCTACACCAATGAATCTACAAGATTTTCTTAAAATCGGAGAGCTAAAATTCATTCATGCAAAGCAGAAATTACCAAAATCATCTTAGAAAAGAGAGAAAGGCAATATATTAGGAATGGTGTATTGAAGTTACCCTCACCCAGGGAGACCAGATTTTTGTAGTTCTCTAACATCACATCTCTATACAAATTCTGCTGAGCACGATCCAGGCATTGCCATTCCACCAGAGAGAACTCTATAGCCACATCTCTGAATGTCAACAGTCCCTGAAACAAACAAACAAAAAAAAACAAACAAAAAAACAAAACAAAACAAAAAACATGAACACACAAACACCCGGTGGCCATAGAAACACCCGGTGGCCATAGGCAGAGATTTTTATTTGATTCAAGTTTAAAAAGAGAGTAAAAAGAAGTGGTTCTCACTTAGTGATTAAAATTATTCAATAAGATAATTTTTAACACTGAAGTATTATCTAACTCAGAGAAAAGAGGATAGCATAAGATCCACAATACCATGGTGGATTTGATACTTTTCCAGACAATAAATTATAAAACTAAGGGCATCAACATGGACATGTCTCTCTTTTTTTTTTCTTTTCTTCTTCTTTTTTTTTGTTTTTTCTTTTATTTCAGACCGAGTCTCCCTCTGTTGCCCAAGCTGGAGTGCAGTGGCGTGATGTTGGCTCACTGCAACCTCCGCCTCCCGAGTTCCAGCAATTCTCCTGCCTCAGCCTCCCATGTAGCAGGGTCTACATGCGTAAGCCACCATGCCTGTCTAATTTTTATATTTTTAATAGAGACAGGATTTCTCCATGTTGGCCAGGCAGGCCTTGAACTCCTGACTTCAGGTGATCCACCCACTTTGGCCTCCCAAAGTGCTGGGATGGCATGCATGAGCCACCTCACCCTCTTGAACATGTTTATTTTTGAGTGTTATATTTACATAATACAGAATAAGTTGTGTATATTTCTCAGAGCAGTCATGATGAGTTGGAAGGTACCTCTCAATTCTTAATATGTGCAATAAACTAAAGATCGTGTTGTGAGATTTTGTTTCAGACTATTTGAGATAAAGTCTGAATTTCTGAACTTTTAGCAAGCTCACCAATGTTTCTAGCCTAGTAAGAATAGTTTGTCAAACATCCACTAAGTGGCAGAGTCTTGGTTTTTCCCAGTTTCTCTCACCTGTAAATAAAGATAAGAGCCTTCATTTTTAAAAGACAAATATATGAAAAGTCATCTAAAAAGAAAGGACAGCTTCCAGATTAAATGTGATGGTTTATGCACTTCAGCTAGTAAATCTCCTAAGTGTACTTAATAATTAAGAGAATAATAACTAACTCTATAGTGGAAAAAATATCATAGAGATCTTGAACCAAGTGAATAAAACTGTTATCAACTATACCGGGACACATTTTTATTATGTGCTGATGCACACAGGACACAACATCACTGCTGTGGTATTTCTCTCCTCTCAGAAAAGTAAATTGTAATCTAAATTCAATTATACATAAATTTTATTTATTTATGTATTTATTGAGACAGAGTCTCGCTCTGTTGCACAGGCTAGATGTTGCACAGGCTAGAGTGCAGGGGTGCAATCTCAGCTCACTGCAACCTCTGCCTCCTGAATTCAAGAAATTCTCCTGCCTCAACCTCCCGAGTAGCTGAAAATACAGGTGCATGCCACCACGCCTGGCTAATTTTTGAATTTTTTTTTTTTTTAGTAGAGACAGGGTTTCACCATGTTGGCCAGGCTGGCCTCGAACTCCTTGACCTCACGTGATGTGCCTGCCTTGGCCTCCCAAAGTGCTGGGATTGCAAGCCTGAGCCACCACACCTGGCCTAAATTTAATTATAAAGAAACATCAGTTTTATGCAAAGTTGAAGTTGAAGGTGCAGATAACTTCCCTGTTCTGTAATTTTTAATAGTAATTTCTTTTTTTTCTTTTTTTTTTTTTTTGAGACGGAGTCTGGCTCTGTAGCCCAGGCTGGAGCGCAGTGGCGGGATCTCAGCTCACTGCAAACTCCGCCTCCCAGGTTCACGCCATTCTCCTGCCTCAGCCTCCCGAGTAGCTGGGATTACAGGCGCCCGCCACCTCGCCCGGCTAGTTTTTTGTATTTTTTAGTAGAGACGGGGTTTCACCGTGTTAACCAGCATGGTCTCGATCACCTGACCTCGTGATCCACCCGTCTCAGGCTCCCAAAGTGCTGGGATT
>NW_022334940.1:438439-464607 GCF_002776525.5 Piliocolobus tephrosceles
TGCCTCAGCCTCTCGAGTAGCTGGGATTACAGGCGCCCGCCACCTCGCCCGGCTAGTTTTTTGTATTTTTTAGTAGAGACGGGGTTTCACCGTGTTAACCAGCATGGTCTCGATCACCTGACCTCGTGATCCACCCGTCTCAGCCTCCCAAAGTGCTGGGATTACAGGCTTGAGCCACCGCGCCCGGCCAATAGTAATTTCAAGTAGTCTTTCCTTAGCACCCTGGAGAGCAAGTATCTCCTAATAGTTTTTTCAGAACTTTCTGGGTAATAAATGCTATCCTGTTTAAATGAGCATTTTCTAAACCTCAACATGACATGTTTCATTTTTCACTAATATCCAAAGATAACTGTATTTCCCCAATAGAAATATTGAGTATTTACACCTTCTCATGTTCAACAGCTACAATGGGAACATTTTAAGGATTGCAGGTCATATATTTGCGATGAGAATTCTGCATGGCATACAAGAACCCAAGATGAAGAGAATGTATAGAACGCTATGGTATACAGAAAATATATTTTTTTCAGAACCCCTTGACTATCATAAAAATAACAAAATATAGTTGAAACAAACTCAATAGGGATCAAGAGCACAAGTAGAGAAGTAAAAATTTGCAAGTTCTGAACACAAGGCATTCCAAAAGGCAGAGTGGACACTACGCTTGATCTGAGACATGCTCACCCGAGAAAAACTGATTTTTTTTCTCTTCCTCTTATCTGAAATGTATTTTCAGATAAGATGCCCTGGACCTATCAAACCTGCATCTTGAGAATATGCCTTTAAAGCACAACCTACTCACCTGCTACCACCACACACACCCACGGGCAGAAAGACAGAGGCTTGCAGAAAATTTTCACCCACTTTTTTTGTTTATAACTGAAAAGATTTAACAGCAATGAGAGAACAACGAGCTTCTCCATAACTATTAAAATATAAGTTTCTTTTTCCCTGCCCTCCCCTATCAGACACCAGCAATTTTCTTTACAGTAACGGGAGCATGAACCGCACTGACCTCTTCCTATCAAACTGCAGTGCAGTTTTCTTTGCGGTGCAGCCTTTCTTTGATGCAAAGGTTGAACTAAACTCTCCTGAATGTATCTTGAACCCCTCAAGTTTATAAATCCGTTGGTAATCTTGGCCCTGTTTATGCAATGTGATTCTGCAGGATCCAAAAGGGTCCAGGAATGGGCTTTTCCAACAAGTCCCCAGTAAATGCTGATTGCGCTTTCCCAGACACATTATTAGCATTAGCAAGAGAAAGCAGGCACAGCAAAGAGTCCCTTACACACATCACATTTGTCCCAATACAAATACTTCTGGTACAAATAAAGACAACCAATTTCCACCCTGAAACACTATATTTTTGTTGGCTTTTTTAAGTTTACAGGGACAACAGAAGACAGTAATGTCTGAGTAAATCTGTACTTGGGAAACCAAGTTATTAGTACATGTACTAATACATGTATTAGTACTAATACAATGTTTATTAAGTAGGTACTATGTGCTCAGGAGCATGTCACAGAACACTGTGCTGGGAATAACATATTTTGTGATTTAATTTTCATAGCACCCTGGGAGTTGGTACTAAGCGTTGAATAATTGTTAGCATTTAGATTAAGAGCAGAGGATTTGTATTTCTTCTTATGTTTCTCTATCATTAATTTTAAAAAGAAAATGTATAGGCCAGACACAGTGGCTCACGACTATAATCCTAGCACTTTGGGAGGCCAAGGCGGGCAGATCACAAGGTCAGGAGATCGAGACCATGGTGAAACCCCACCTCTACTAAAAATACAAAAAATTAGCTGGGCGTGGTGGTGGGCGCCTGCAGTCCCAGCTACTCAGGAGGCTGAGGCAGGAGCGTGAACCTGGGAGGTGGAGCTTGCAGGGAGCTGATATCACGCCGCTGCACTCCAGCCTGGGTGACAGAGCAAGACTCCATCTCAAAAAAAAAAAAAAAAAAAAAAAAAAAAGAAAATGTACAGAATAATAATTCAATACAAAAAACATACAAAATGATGCAATTACATAAAGATTGAATAATCAGCTTCCAAATGGCTATTTTGTAAATAATGAAGTTAAGGCAGAAATAAAATTTTTGAAACTAATTAGAGCCAAAATACAACATACCAGAATCTCAGAGCTATGTGTTAAGATGTGTTAAGAAAAAAATGTGTATAATGTGTTATATAATGTGTTATATATATAAATGTATATAATGTGTTATATAATGTGTTAAGAAAAAAATGTATATAACTGAACATCCACATCAAAAAGTTAGAAAGATCTCAATTTAAAAATCTAATGTTAATTTCAAAAGTAAAAGCAAACCAACTTCAAAGCTCACAAAAGTCAAGAAATAACCAAAATCAGAGCTGAAATGAAGAAGGTTGAGACAAAATAACTATAAAAATTTCAACGGGCCATGCACTGTGGCTCACTCCTGTAATCCCAGCACTTTGGATGGCCAAGGCGGGCAGATCATGAGGTCAGGAGTTTGAGACCAGCCTGGTCAACATGATGAAACCCCGTCTCTACTAAAAATACAAATATTAGCTGGGCGTGGTGGTACATGCCTGTAATTCCAGCTACTTGGGAGGCTGAGGCAGGAGAATCGCTTGAAAATGCAAGGCGGAGGTTGCAGTGAGCCAAGATCGTGCCACTGCACTCCAGCCTGGGCAGAAGAGCAAAACTCTGTCTCAAAAAAAAAAAAAAAAAAAAAAAAAAAGTTCAACGAAACCAGAAGTTGATTCTATGTAAAACCAAGAAGACAGATAAAACACTAGACTAATGGAGAAAAAAGAAAAAAGAAATAATTCAAATAAAAACAATTGGACTAAAAAGTCAAAAAAAACAACAGATGCTTATGAGGTTATGGAGAAACTGAATGCTTATACGCTGCTGACGGGAGTATAAATTTGTTTAACCATTGAGAAAAGCAGCTTGGCATTTTTTCAAAAACCTGAAAACAGAATTACCACTCCCAATCCCACATTTGGGAATATACCCAATGAATGTAAGTTATTCTACCGTGAAGACCCATGCACGCATATGTTAATTGCAGCACAATTCACAATAGCAAAATCAAGAAATAAACCTGTATGTCTTCAATGGTAGACTGGATAAAGAAAATGTGCTATGTAAACACCATGAAACATGATGTGGCTATAAGAAAGAACAACATCATGTCCTTTGCAGCAATGTCGATGGAGCTGGAGACTGTTATTTTTAGAATAAAATCAAAGAATAGAATAAATAGAATAGAATAAAAGAATAGAATAAAACAGAAAATCAAAAACTGTATGTTGTCACTTTTAAGTGGGAGTGAAATAATGAGAACATGTGGACACAAATAAGAGAACAACAGACACTGAGGTTCAGTTCAGGGTGGAGGGTTAGAGGATGAAGAAAATCAGAAAACAAATCTGTTGGGTACTATGCCTAGTACCTGAGTGATAAAATAATCTCTACACAAAAACTTCATGATATGATTTTACCTATATAACAAACCTGCATGTATCCTTGAACCTAAAATAAAAGGTAAAACAAAAATTCAGCCTGGTATGTGGTGGCTCACAGCCGTAACCCCAGCCCATTGGGAGGCTGAGGCAGGCAGGCAGATCACCTGAGGCCAAAATTTGGCGACCAACCTGGCCAACATGGTGAGATCCCAGCTCTACTAAAAATACACAAATTAGCTGGGCGTGGTGGCACGCACCTGTAATCCCAGGTACTCAGGAGGCTGAAGCAGGACAATCACTTGAATCTGGGAGGCGGAGGTTGTAATGAGGTGAGATCGCACCACTGAACTCCAGCTTGGAGGACAGAGCGAGACTCCCTCTCAAACAAACAAACAAACAAAAATTACTATCTTGAAGAAAACATTCAGGCGTAGGCAACCACAGACTGCCAATTAATCTCTGATGACATAACCAAGAAATGTTCACCGGGATCTTACAAATAAGGAAACTACATAACTCTACCAAACCAATTACTAAATCTGGTTTGCTTCATCGTGCAACTTATAACAGACTTTCTTCAAGTCTCTCCCATGGATCGCAACCCACAAACCATAGCTGGGCGCTATTCTTGAATCACACGTTGATCAGATTCTCATTTTTACAGTGACTCTCATACATCTTTAAAAGGAAAATTGAGGAACTAGGGAACCCAGGACCACAGCTCTTTCCACTCATGAATCCTGTACCCTGAGTCAGGATTCTCCCCTAATGACTTTCCGATCCCCGCACAATCTGGGTGAGATGAGGAGCTGGGAGTGCAAAGCAAACCAGAGAGGCCTCCAGTACAGGGCAAAGCCACGGCAGAGGAAAAAGACTCAACTCCCAGTGTCCCAGCCGCTGGCCCAGGCACCATCTTGCGGCTCGAGGGGACTGAAAGCCGACCTGGGCCAAAGAGGATTTGGGTCCTCAGACTCTGGAGCTGACTGCGAGAAAGTTTGGGTCCTGCCACAGCCACTTTCAGCCGGTTCCAACCAGCCTCCACCCCTCTCTCATGATGACAGACCCAGCACTCACCATTTCTCGGCTTCCAGGGGGTCCCGGTCTTTCAGTCACAAATTTGCGGATACCTACAGGACACAAGGACACATAGATTTGACCTCTAGGAGCAGAGGACACAGAGCAGTGAAGAGAAGAACTGCAGCTCTGGACGCAGAGAAACACAAAGGACCCGCAAACTTACAGAAGCAGCCTGTTCTCTTCAGCTGCATGCCTGATTGGATAGTTTCTAGTCTGCGGCTCCTGATTGGATACGATTTCAGGCCCCACCCTGCATGCCTGAATGAGGTGATATATGATCAGACTCTGGGCTGAATCGAGCAAAAGTCACAGCCTAGGCTGCAGCCTTTACAGGCAGGGCTTCTTCCTTGATCTGAACCAGGCCAACTTCAGAGGATATTTGCATTTAACCTTGTGTATAACGTGACATGCATTTATAAATGATATACAATATTTGTTCATAAATTGAAATAATAACAACCATTTTAAAATTTAGGATTTTACGACCTTTCTTGCTGCGGATCCTTTGCAGTGATATGGTGTGACTCTGTGGCTCCACCCAAATCTCATCTCAAATTGTAATTCCTGTCCATGCGCGGTGGCTCACACCTGTAATCCCAGCACTTTGGGAGGCCGAGGCAGGCAGGTCACTAGTTCAGGAGTTCGAGACAGGCCCGGTAAATATGGTAAAACCCCGTTTGTACTAAAAATACAAAAATTATCCAGGCGTGGCCCCGCGCGCCTGTAGTCCCAGCTACTTGGGAGGCTGAGGCAGGAGAATTGCTTGAACCTGGGAGAAAGAGGTTGCAGTGAGCCAAGATCGCGCTATTGCACTCCAGCTTGGGAGGCAGAGCAAGACTCCATCTCAAAAAAGAAAGAAAGAAAGAAACAAAAAAGAAGTCCCTGAAACAAACAACAACAACAAAATAATGGATCAAGTTTCCCTCTTGTTTTATGTTCTTGGGAGCTTGAACTTGTAGCCGTGTGGCAGTATTTTCTCTTGGTTTCTACCATCAGCATACAGAAATTTTGAAATTTATGTTATACTTAACTCTAAAAATGATGTTGAGCCGTTAAAAACCTTTGCAAGCTCAAAATTGGCTGCTATAGGCTTCTTCTGGGAGACTCCATTGGAGACTGCTCAGTGCTGTAGCTCAGTAGTTGGGCTTTGCTGTCTCACAGTGGCAACTGGAGTTCAGAGTTCAATTTCTGGCGTAGGAAATGAGTCCTTTCTGATTTGACATCTGTGTGAACATTTGTTGATTCTCCTCCCCTCCATAAACCATTTTGGATTTTCCTTTCTCTGAGCTACCTTTGAAGATTCTAGATTTTGTAAAAACTGTTTGGCACCTTTTTGAAAATACCTTGTACACTCGTGGTTAGATTCATAACCTTAGTTAAAGCTTATTGGTTTCAGGAGGCGGAGGTTGCAGTAAGCCGAGTTTGGCCACTGCCCTCCAGCCTGGGTGACAAAGGGAGACTCCATCTCAAAACAAAACAAAATAAAACAAAAGCTTATTGGTTTGAACTGGGAGGTTATGTTAGTGAAGTTCAAAAGTCATAAATATTGGCAATTTGGCATAGCTAAAGTCAAGCAATGTGAGAATTAAATAAATGTTTTTAAAAAGGACATCATGGTTAAAAGCTGGCTTAATTATTATTATTTTATTTACTTATTTATTTTGAGACGGAGTCTTGCTCTGTCACTCAGGCTGGAATGCAGTGGTGCAATCTTGGCTCACTGCAACTTCCACCTCCCGGGATCAATCAATTCTCCTGCCTCAGCCTCCTGAGTAGTAGGGATTACAGACACCCACCACCACATGCAGCTAATTTTTGTATGTTTAGTAGAGACGGGGTTTCACCATGTTGGCCAGGCTGGTCTTGAATTCCTGACCTCAAT
Source organism: Piliocolobus tephrosceles (assembly GCF_002776525.5). Classification (NCBI taxonomy): domain Eukaryota; kingdom Metazoa; phylum Chordata; class Mammalia; order Primates; family Cercopithecidae; genus Piliocolobus; species Piliocolobus tephrosceles. Next base: position 444,863 of record NW_022334940.1, read on the forward strand.
TGATCCGCCTGCCTCAGCCTCCCAAAGTGCTGGGATTACAGGCATGAGCCACCACACCTGGCCCAAAAGTCAGCTTAATTAATTGCAGATATTCAAGCTCCAACAGCTGGAAGTCCTTGGAAAAAAGAGAGAAGGTGCCACAATAGGCTTTTTGGGAAAAACGTCTGTTTTCCTCATGAAACCCCAGGAATTGGAAGTAGATAGATCCCTCTCAGAGTCTAAGGCTCTGTTCCATTTTTGCATTGCATTATCTGATGGTTTTTACTTTCCAGGGTATCAGAAATTACTTCACATTATGAGACAATTTAGATATGTAACAAGTAGGTAGGAAATATATATTTAGGGATGGTTAATGGCAGCTATGGGGGATACTCAGCTTTTTGCACATTTGAATCAGAGAAATGTGCTCTTGGCCACCTAGAAGGCATGGAAATGTCCCTTCCCCACAATGAGAAGTAAGATGCCAATGGGAGATGGGCCAATTCTCTCTTTTTGGGATCCAGGTTCTAGTATAAAAATAGCAGTCTTAATTTGTGGGGAGGGGGGGGGAAATCTGTTTTGCCTTTCAGCTGTGCCTACTTATTAGGCTGTAGAAACTGCTTGGTTTTTGCTTTCCTGGCCCTGTTTCTCCTAGGGATCCATCTTGAAGCCAGGGTGGTAATCCAATTAAGAAACTGATGAATGAAAAATCTTACAGGTACTTGATCTTCTTCCATCTGTGTATTTCTACCTGTTGTGTGTGTAATATGAAGGAGCTTTGATTAATTGGTTTAAAAATAATAAGAGCTCAAATCAAATATTTTATCAGAAAAATAGAAACCATGGTGTACTGTAGTTTACATCACTTTAGTAATCGTTGGGAAATAAAAACAGTTTTACATGGTAGGTATGTAAAAAAAGTAAAATGTGTTTTTGGTAAAAGATTACAAGAAGTCATGGGAATGTGGATTACTTTTGGCCTAAATTAAAGGATTAAAGGATTGTTTTAAATTAGATAAAATGGAGCCGAAGGATTAACCAAGTTGTGAAAGGTTTGTAAAAATTTACATCTTGTAAAAGAAATTCTGTGTGTTAACATATTGTCTAAAGTTAAAGGCGTATTCAGTTTTTTTATAAATTGAACACTGGAATAAAAGTACAACTGGTTTTCCTTAGAGCACTAATCTGCTCTTTCACAAAATTTGTAAAGTGTTATAAAAGGGTTATAGGAATCTTGCTGTATGGTCAAACTGATTAAGACTAGATAGATTTGTCTATAAGGTTTTATTAAGAATTAGGTTTGACATCAATAGTGCACTAATGCAACGGTGAAATTTAGCTTTCTTTCATGAACAAGATTTTCATGTAATATTTTAAAAATGAAAGATTTTGTCTGCCCTTTTGAATAAACTGGAGCAAAAGGAAAGGAAAAAAAGATTGTTTGGAAAGTGAAGTCTTCCCTCTATTCGTGAGTAAAGGTTTTTGCCTTTTTAAAATTTTTGAGTTATCATTTTGGTTAATGAGTGACTTATGATAACTTGGGATTTGATATTTGACAAACCTTTAAAAAATCAAATTATAAATTATGTATTTTTCTTACCTAAATATCTTTTAGATATTAGGTCCTCTAAAGTACAAAAATGACATTTGGCTTATTTGGTATAAAAATCATACAGGAAGAAATGTCAGAAAGCATTGTCAGGCTGGGTGCAATGACTCACACCTGAAATCCCAGCACTTTGGGAAGTCAAGGAGGGTGGATCACCTGATATCAGGAGTTAGAGACCAGCCTGGACAACATGGTGAAACCCTGTCTCTACTAAAAATACAAAAAAGTTAGCCAGATGTGGTGGCATGCACCTGTAATCTCAGCTACTCAGGGGGCTGAGGCAGGAGAATAACTTGAACTCAGGAAGCGGAGGTTGCAGTGAGCAGAGATTGCAGCATTGCACTCCAGTCTGGGCAAAAAGAGTGATACTCGATCTCAAATAAAAAAAAGGAAAGAAAGAAAGCATTGTCAAATATGAAATGGTGTTTGATTTTCCTTGGGCTGTATTTGTATAAATATGTTATTGGTATGTGATTCAAAACAATGGAAAACTCCTATAATTCCAATATGACTTAGTGTATGTTATTAATAGTAATAATTGTTATGTAAAATCATTATATGCAACAGAAGTAACCAAAATCTGTCAATTGTAGCTTTAATAGTGGCTGTCCTAAGACTTCTTTGTCATCCACAGACAATTGTTGTCTTGTTTTAATCCTCTCTGAAAGGTGATTTACAATCATGTTTAGGACATTGATAGGTGCTCTTAAATGCAGGTTTCTGATAACTTTGGAAATTTTGGCAATAGAATAAAGAAAAAACTCTCAGGACTCTCATGGAGAGTTGAAATGTTCATGAATATCAAGCAGAAAGGGAGTTAACTGCATGGAGTGAACTAATATAAGAGTAAAGTAATTTTTTGACTTTGCCTGAAATATTACTGATTCTTTGTTTTGTTTTTCAGAGTCCTGAAAACTTTTATTTTGAGCTCTTTACAGCTTTTAGCAATCGAATAAAATATACTTCTGTAAACAAAATTTGGAGCACATTTGTTGCTATCTGTTTTCTCCAGAATTTGGAAACTATTTGTGAGCATTCTTAACTTATGGCAATATAATTTGCATAAGTGCAAAAGAATGTTTTCTTCTACAACAGGACACTGTTGGAGAAATTAGTTATTTTGCCAAGGCTTTGACTGGAATGACATGCTTTCCTTTAAGGAATCAAACTTGACTTACAGAGCCAATAAAAGCCCACTGGGAAAACTGGCTTTATGCCTTGTCTACACAGTCCCTATACAGGGTTCCTAATCAGTGATAAGTAAATAATGTCACTTTTTCACAGGCTAATGAGCCCCAAGTTATCCCATGATATCAAAAGAGAAATTTATGCAACTTATATTTGAGGGTATAGACTCATGGCTGGCTCAGCTTTAAAAATTCTTATCTGAGATTCATTTTATGGAACAAAGTTTCATCAAATCCAATTTTAAAAACCTATGTAAAAATAATTATTCTTGCTGCACTTCATACAAATAATCAGGCCAAGTATAATAAAGCAACTTGGTCATACCATGATTTGTCTTTAGTAAAATGGCAGACTGGGGAGAGTAAAAAATTATACTTTAAGAACTATGGTACATCTGTTATTAAATTCTAGATTTATCTGTTGAAATTTTTTTGAAGAAGTTGAATCTTTGAGTAAACCAATAACAAGTTCTAAAACTGAGGCAATAATAAATAGCTTACTAACCAAAAAAACCCAGGACCAGATGTTTTCACTGCCAAATTCTACCAGAGGTACAAAGAGTAACTGGTGCCATTTCTTCCGAAACTATTCCAAACAATTGACAAAGAGGGACTCCTCCCTAACTCATTTAGTGAGGCCAGCATCATCCTGATACCAAAACCTGATGCTGGTGGCAGTGCAGCATGAGAGGGGGTGGGGATGGGGTTTATCCATGGGCCAGGGGTTAGAGGATTCCCTGGGCAGCACACTGCCTGGCTCCATTCTCTTCATCTTAAATGTATTGGGAGGCTTTGATACACAGAGAAAGAGGAGACCCATCTCAATAAAGGGTGTGAATAGGGGATGAAATCAAGAACCAATCTTTGGAGGAGGGCTGCTTGTATCTATCTAACTCTGAGAACAGATTGGAGCAGCATGGGATTGGAGGAGAGGAGGGAGCCTCTTAAGGGAAAGGCCCCAAGAGGCTGGGCCCCTGCTCCCTCCCTTCCCCACAAGACCCCTTCAGCATCTTCTACCCAGGCCGTGTCAGTATCCTGTCCTTCCCTCTGTGTCTAGAAAATCAAAGTTCTCCAGGAGATGTAGCCACTATAGGTGGCTGAAAAAAATGACTATTTTCAGTCCAAGGAGCAATTTTGGGTCTGCTTTCAGGCAATGAAGTGGTTAAGTGAGAATGAGAGAAGCGGACCCAGTAAATTAGCATAGGGGAGGAGAAGACTCTTTTTTTGTGGCCAGCTGCAGAGAGCCTGTGGCCATAGCTCCCTGGCCAGTGTCAGGTCCTGTTGCATAGTAACCACTGGGGCACAAATATTCCATCTGGGCAGGTACTGGGAGTGAGACCTGAGGTGTGACTCCCCAGTAGCCTCACAGCTGCCTTAATGTCCTGCAGCTACAACCATTTCTGCCAGCTGCTGCCCCCATCCCAGCAGGCCAGCAGCTCATTCAGCACCTGTAGTGTCTGAGGCTCCACCAGAATGTGATTCAGGATATCAGCCCTGTACCATCCTTGACCTAGAGAGTGAGCCCCAGGGGACAACCTCGATGCAGGTATCAACTTAGCTCCATGGTGTCTCTGTTACCAAAGACCAAGTGCTCCCGCTGGTTGGGATCAGATTCTAGGAGCTCTGCAGGTGAGGTGGGTGACATGAGGCAGGCACCCCAATATTTGATGCTCTGGGGCTTAACACCTGCACAATAGGTACATGGCACTCCCACTTTGCAGACACCCTGGTGAAGGTCAAAGCAGCCCTGAGAGGGGAAGAATCTGACCCAGAGCCCAGAGTTCCACCAGACAATTCTCAAACCAGGCTCTAAAAACCTCTTCCTCAAAATGGCTAGGGGTCAATATTTGCAGCTTTGCCAACCGTCGATTGCAATGACTCAAATCTGCAGCTGCAGCATGACAGTAGCCTCCCGCAGACAACCTGTGAATGAAGGCATGAGGTTGCAATCTCGTAGAACTTTCCTTCCAGGCACTGGAAACTCCAATTTCAAAACATCAAGTATGAGTCTTCTTTTGGTTTGTTTGGCCATTTGGAAATGTAAAATTCATCCTTGGCTCATGGGAGACAGAAGAGCAGGTGGGGACAGGCTGCACTTTGATGACCTCTGGCAGAAATGAAGCTCAGAGGAGGAGATGATAGGAGGGGGTGAGCCCAACCCCCTCACAGCTGAGATTTACCCCAGGAGGGGTCCCTGTCAGCACCACCCTACTAATCCCTCATCTTGGCTTCAAGAGCAGTTCAGGTGAAGAGCAGGGAAACAGAAAAGACCTCAGCAACAAAAAGGAAGGAGACTCAGGATTGGGCAGCCATGTGGATGGGTGGCTTTCAACAGTGCATGCTACAGCAGCCATTGTCTTTTATTTTTTATTTATTTTTTACTTTTTGAGATAGAGTCTTGCTCTGTCGCCCAGGCTGGAGTGCAGTGGTGTGATCTCCTCTCACTGCAATCTCCACCTGCCGAGCTCAAGCAATTATCCTGCCTCAGCCTCTTGAGTAGCTGGGATTACAGGGGTGCACCAAAACACCTGGCTAATTTTGTAATTTTAGTAGAGACAGGGTTTCACCGTATTGGCCAGACTGGTCTCAAACTCCTGACCTCTTCCTCCACCTGTTTGGCCTCCCAAAGTGCTGGGTTTACAGGCATGAGTCACTGCACCTGGCCTAATTTTTATATTTTTAGTAGAGATGAGGTTTCGTCATGTTGGCCAGGCTGGTCTCGAACTCCTGACCTCAGGTGATCCACTCGCCTTGGCCTCCCAAGTGCTAGGATTACAGGTGTGAGCCACTGCACCTGGCCAGCAGCAGTCATTTACACCAAGTTGAGCAAGGCATGATCAACCCCAGAAGGACCATGGTGGGGGCTCTGTGGGGTAGAGGACATTCTGTATTCTGCACTTATGTGGAAGCTCCACATAGCAGTCATTACAGGAAACACACTGGGTAAAAGGCAATATACAAGTAGGACACCAGGACTGGCCAGTTGGGTCTCACTGGTCAGTGGGGTGAAGAGGTCCAGGTGTGCCCACAGGGTGTGGCTGCTGGTTGGCTTCTGTCTGCAGGAAGCCTGGGACCCCTGTCTAACAGAGGAGGACCCAGGCTTGGGCGAGGAAGCCATCAGAGTCACCAGGTGAGTGGGTCAGAGCTCGAAACAGAGCAGGCAGGGAGCCCTGGCCTCTCCCCGTGAGGGCTGAGAAGCTGGGGTGGGAACACAACCCATGGACAGATGCACACAAGTGATCTCTGGGCCCCTCCCCCTGACCAGTGACTGCCCAGTTGCTAAGGAGCCACTGAGGCCTGAGACCCAGGGACACACCACCTGATCATCACCCCCAGGCCTTTCTGCCAAGACCCGATAATGCCCAGTGCAGGCAGGTGTTCTGGGATTGGGGTCTGGGGCAGGGGTGCATGTTCATATCTTGCAGGCGCTCTGACCTAGACCTGCCTGAGCTGACTGCACCATCACTTGTTTTTCTGCCTATGTATGGCCTAGATTCAAAGGTCTAGCTGTCCATTCTGGCCACACCACTCTCTGACTTCTCTGCCAGGCCCTATTGTGCCTGACCTACCTAAGCCAGCTCCACCTGCCCAGTTATCACCAGAATCCTGCCAGCCAGAAGGACCCACTTTTGACCCCTGAAATATCCACAGGAGCCTTTATTTATTTATTTATTTATTTATTTATTTATTCATTGAGATGGAGTCTCACTCTGTCGCCCGGGCTGGAGTGCAGTGGTGTGATCTCAGAGGAGCCTGTCTTTAGGAGGGACCACAGCTCAGGGCCAGCTTTCTGGAAGCCCCAGAGTCAGGGATACTCCTGAGTTCCAGCCTTCCAGTTCTGGCTGTCATGTCTTTTGGGAACCATTCAGCACTGGGAGCTGCCTGAGGCTCCCACATGGCAGAGAACATGCTGGTCGTGACAGCCTCAGCCCAAGACCCTGGGCCAAGAGCAACAGCCAGTTGGTTCTAGTGTCTGGATAGTGACAATAGGTGAAACCATCTGCAGAAATACTGCTTCAGTCTGGTGCAGTGACAGACTAGGGGGACCATAGAGCAGCTACCAGGTCTGTCCTGCCCAGTGTCTCCATCGTTGTGGCCTGGCAAAAGAACCCTGTGCTCAGCCAAAAGCTGAGACCTGACCTGCCCATCCTGCCCACGAGGGACTCTGAGTTCAGGCAGAGGCAGGCAGGCAGCAGGGTTGTCAACTTCTGTGATGCTATCCCAGGGCTCACAAGAGCCTGAGGAGACTCAAAAGGAGCTGAGCTGGGGGCATCAGCAAGGAGCCTGCTGAGTGAAGGGCAGTGTGGGCCAGGGCATGAGTCAGCACTAAGAGCACATGGCCTGGCTCCCACTGGAGAGGAGGCAGCAGGGGAGAGTCCTGCAGAGCCCTCACATGCTCCACTCAGCTTCCAGGTACATGGAGTGCCCATAAGCCTCCCAGGAGACCTAGGAATGGTTCTTTCTTGGTCAAGAAAAGAGGCAACCCCACCCATACCTACACAGGCCCTGATGCCCACACATATCAGAGAACAAAACTTTTGTGCCCAGGATGGCGCACATCTGTGGATCCCAGAACACTTGCTCCTCCTTGTGCCCCCACCCCCACCCCACAGGGTGCTGACCACAACCAAAGTGCCCCATGGAAAAAATAGCCCATGGATGGAGCCCAGATGTCCCGAATGGGCCATGATGGGTCTAAAGTGGTATTTCCCAATCACAGAGTCTCTAACTTTGCCACCCACTGGCCCTGTGCTTCAGCTTCTCTTGGTGGCCCAGGATAACAGTCTGAAGGCTGGAGGACCCACAGAGGCCACCACCTCCAGTTAAATGGCTACATTGTGAAAGTGGGGGGCAAGAGACATTCTCTGCCTTGGGTCTCTTGCCTTGGGACTGGTGACCATCAGGCCATGGCCAGGCCTGCTGGAGAGCGCTGTGTTCCCTGTACTCTGTGTGGGGAATGGTGCTCACAGTTCGGGGTCACTACTGTTGACTCCCCCAAAATACAGGGGCAATTGTGCTCCATTATATAAGCCTTGGGTCAATCCCAGAGAACAAGCATCAAATTCACTCCAGTCTGAAGGTGGCCACCCCAAGGCATTTGGGTTTTAGGGTGAGGTAAGGGTCTGGAGTCAGCATCAAAGTGTTCTGGTTTGGGAAACGCATGAAGTTCTCTGCAACTCTTTGAGGTACAGGATGTGGTGCCAGGTCTGTGCTTTTAAAAAGCCTGAAGTCAGGGGTGCCTGGAAGGAACACTGAAGCCAAGGGGTTTCACCTTTCCTACCTCCCCACCGGAGACATTCCACAAAGTCTCATGACAAACTCAGAATAGGCAAAAAAAAAAAAAAAAAAAAAAAAAAAAAAAAAAAAAAAGGAGGCCGGTGTGCAGGAAAGTGGATGGGAGGGAGGGGGTAATAAGAGATTACAGGGGATCATCTGGCCCAATCCTGAAACACCCCTGCCATATCATGCCCTATCAGTCCTCTCAGACAGCTGAGGAATCTGAGGTCTGGAGGAGGCGCCTAGAACCTGGACAGGCAGCTGGTAGCCTGGAGCCCTGGAGGTCCAGGCAGACACCGCCCCAACCCCCAGCCAGAGGCCGCCGGACCCCCAGCTTATTCACTTAGAAATCACGCAGGTTGGCTGGGCCACTGCCCCTCCCCAGACCCACCCCTACCACTTGTCAGGCGACAGCCTTCCTGCGAAGCTGCCAGGCTAGGAATGAGGATGCCTCGGTCCCCCTAGGAATTGGCTGTCCCCAGGGGGCAGGTGCCCGGCAGCCACCCAGAAGGCCACTGCTCTCTGCTTACCGTGTGGAGCCTGGGGCCCGTGTAAGGAGCAGACGGCATGCGGAGCGCTTAGCCCGGCTGGGCTGGGCGCTCCACCTCGGGGATGTGGTCCTCATGCAGGTTGGGGTCGGCGCAGCCTTACCCCTGCTGGCCCCACAAACCTTTCTAGAAGACCCACTATGTCCCACCTGACCTTGACAGCCAGCAGCCCCACAGCCCTGGGACATCGGCCCGCTCCCCTCCTCTTTGCTTTCTGCATCCCTGTGGGAGAGACCTATCAGCCTGCCAGGTATGCAAGCAGGGTGGGGGCAATGATGACGCTAGAGGGTATCACCTTGTCATGCCGAGCACTGGAGAGCTGAACATGAGCTCATGCACTCACATTCACCCTCCGAAGTCCAGCCTCTCGCTTTGGCCCTGGGAATAGAGGGGACAGACGTCTCCTTGCCGGCTCCCTGCAGCGTCCTCGTGGTTGGGTGTCGGTTCTGCTGCTGCAGGTGCCACATCAAACGCTGCGCCCAGGTGGCTCCAGCCGCGATCTTCTGAAAGCGGGGGCAGCAAAACCAGGGACTGGCCCCACGGTGCCACTCACACCTGGTGACCACTTTCCACCCAGGTGCCCGTTCGGCGTCCTCGAAGCCTCAATCCGCTGAACCTGGGCCTTGGTCTTGTGCCCGTTGAGTCTTTCTTCACCTGCCGCTCTCCAGGAGCTCCGAGGGGGTGTCTGCCACAGTGGCCGTAGCCAGGCAGAGTGCAATGGTGCAGGCCGAGGTGTCCAAGACGGGGAGGGGACCTTAGCGTCTTCAAATAGTGCCCTCGACTACCGGTGGGCGTGCTGCCCCCCAGGCCCGTCTATGGCAGCTGCAGAAGGAGGGTTATGAGAAGCATGCTGCTCATCATAACTCCAGTTCTGGGCCCCCTGGATGTGGGATAAAGGGGGATAGGCAGAGCTGGGACATGACTGTAACAGGAATGGGTCTGTCAAGGGCTGGCTGGGAGCTCCAGCCTCCTCTCTTCTTGGTAGGGGGCCTGAGGCCCATCTGCAGCCTCTTTGACTCCTTTTACTCTGCAGAACACCTAGACCCCAGCCTTCCCATGGGAATCATAAGATGCATGAGACTCAGGGTTCTTTCGGCCTCTTCCCAACCATGATCTTTGTATTTTCCCCATACATTTGGGGGACAGGAAGCCCTTGTTATGAACTCAAATTCCACCCACCTTATAGTTGGTTCTGGGATTTGTCATCTTGGTCAGAATCTGAGAGAGTGCCTCCCTGTCTAGAAGAAGCCATTGGGCATCTTATCTCACATTCTGTGGACATGACCTGCTATGATGTCTGTCTACTTTGAAGGAGTGTCTAACTCATTGAATAGAATTAAGGCCCAGAAATCTAAATGCTGAAGTCGTTGAATTATGCCAAGGTTCTAGAAAAGTAATCACACAAAGTTAAGTGCTCAGTATTTCTGTGTTAAATGAAAGAATCCCAACCAGAACCTTCTTGGATATCTGAGTGGGCCTGAGACCCCTTTTTCAGCACCCAGGGACCCTCTAATCTGTCTACACAAAGGATGATGACAGCCGGGCACGGTGGCTCATGTCTGCAATCCCAGCACTTTGGGAGGCTGAAGCGGGTGGATCACCTAAGGTTGGAAGTTCGAGACCAGCCTTACCAACATGGAGAAACCCCATCTCTACTAAAAATACAAAATTAACCGGGCATGGTGGCACATGCCTATAATCCCAGCTACCGGGGAGGCTGAGGCAGGAGAATCACTTGAATCCAGGAGGCAGAGATTGCGGTGAGCCGAGATTGCACCATTGTACTCCAGCCTGGGCAACAAGAGTGAAACTTTGTCCCAAAAAATAAATAAATAAATAAAAATAAAGGATTATGACTAGCTAGAAAAAAATCTCTCACAATTTCTTTAAAATGGAAAACAGATTATTAATTTGTCTTAATGAATAAAACAGATTTGCTTTCTATGTGCTCTTTTAAATACAATGTAAAAAATGTGGCAAAGCCTTTATTGTTCACACTTTACTCAACATCAGATAACTCATATTAGAGAAACACGATACATGTAATGGTTGTAGAAAGAGTTTGATCTAAAATATAAACCTTAGAAATAACCAGAATTCACAGGGAATTCTTCCATAGGGAAACTTTTCAGATGCAATAAATGTGAGGAAGTATTCAAAAATTAAGTCTAAATAAACCGGATAAAGTGCAAAGGCATGATAAAGTGCAAAGGCACTAAAATTTTCAAATTTTACATTAAACAAGAATATTTAATATAGAGCATAATCTAAAGTCAAAACAATTAGATAATTTATTTGTTTGTATGTTTCAAAGAAGCAAGGACTCTGGTATTTGGACAGGTATAATTATTATTTCAATGGATACTTATTTTGTATTGTCATTATTTGAGATTCTTTTTAGAAATAACTATTACTGATGTAATTCAACTCTCAAATCTGTTGGCACTATGCCTGCATTCCTAGTGTTTATATTAAAACATGTGGCCTATTGTTGCTGCACCAGAGCTGGAAGAGGCCATTCTATATGAATTTCTCCATGGAATCTTAGTGGCAAATGTAAAATTTAAAAATAAATATCAAAAAAAAACCCTGCCAGGCTCAGTGGCTTATGCCTGTAATCCCAGCACTTTGGGAGGCTGAGGTGGGTGGATCACCTGAAGTCAGGAGTTCGAGACCAGCCTGGCCAACATGGTGAAACCCTGTCTCTACTAAAAATACCAAAAAAACAATAGCCGGGTATAGTGGTGGGTGCCTGTAATCCTAGCCACTCAGGAGGCTGACGCAGGAAAATCACTTCAACCGGGGAGGCAGATGTTGCAGTGAGCAGAAATTGCACCACTGCACTCCAGCCTGGGCACCAAGAGTGAAACTGCATCTGAAAAACCAAAAAAAAAAAAAAAAAAAGAATTAAAGAGACATGCGACTTTTGGTTTACTTAAACTCTGCATGAGGTAGGTGTTCTGGGAATTATTCTTCTCTATTAAAGCAAGAGTGAAAAATTATGAATTTTTGAAATAAATAATTTTACAAATCATCTCTCCTTAAGGGATAAAAAAGCTGGCCAGTCTATCAAAATACCAGTGTATTATGGTAAAAGGTTTTAAAGTCTTAAATATTATTCAGGGTAATAAAATTGTTTTTAAAATTACAGATACCAGAGAAAAGTAATGATAACATCTCCATGAAAGGTTTTAAATGTATTTTAAATCAATGTTTCCTAAATAATTAACCTTAGTCTTTAAAAGTAGAGAAAGAAAGTGTCTAAGATAACTACATCAGAGAAAAAATAATGCTTATTCAGTGTTTGTGACTGTATTTTGACCAAGAAGAATATAGCAGAGTTTGCAATGCCTTACTTAGACTATGTGTGAACTTAGTTTTAATTAATAAATGAAATGGTTTTCAATGTTTTTTTTTTTTTTTTTTTTTTTTTTTTTTTTTTTTTTTTTTTTTTTTGAGACGGAGTCTTGCTCTGCCGCCCAGGCTGGAGTGCAGTGGCCGGATCTCAGCTCACTGCAACCTCCGCCTCCCGGGTTCACGCCATTCTCCTGCCTCAGCCTCCCGAGTAGCTGGGACTACAGGCGCCCGCCTCGTCGCCCGGCTAGTTTTTTTGTATTTTTTAGTAGAGACGGGGTTTCACCGTATTAGCCAGGATGGTCTCGATCTCCTGACCTCGTGATCCACCCGTCTCGGCCTCCCAAAGTGCTGGGATTACAGGCTTGAGCCACCGCGCCCGGCCGGTTTTCAATGTTTTAACACTGATGTGCAATACATAAAATGTTATCCTGCCACCAATGTTAAACTATTTTACTTTAATCAAGATTGGGGGCAACAGATGGTAATAATGGTAATAATATACTATTGGGTAATACAGTGAAATGACTTATTTAGTAATCATTTGTTCAGATAATTTAAACAATTTGGAGACTATTGTTGTCAAAAGCTCTATTTCACATTTTTTACGCTTTTGGTAACTATGGGAAGATTATGCCAGTTAGAATAAAGATTACACAGAAATGTAATTGGAAGTCATAGTTTCTGAATTTTACATCATTATTTATAAAAATTTACTGGATATTGGCCAGGCACGGGGGTTCACGCCTGTAATCCCAGCACTTTGGGAGACTGAGGCAGGTGGATCACAGGGTCAGGAGTTCAAGACCAGCCTGGCCAAGATGGTGAAACCTCCTCTCTACCAAAGATACAAAAAATTAGCTGGGCATGGTGGCATGCACCTGTAATCTCAGCTACCCAGGAGGCTGAGGCAGGAGAATCACTTGAACCTGGATGGCAGAGGTTGCGGTGAGCTGAGATTACACCACTGCACTCCAGTCTAGGCAACAGAGTGAGACTCCATCTCAAAATAAATAAATAAATAAAATTTACTGAATATTTTTCTTTGCACATTTCCTGTATATGTCCCCAACTGAACACATAAACATTTTTTTGTGTTTTGATTTATATTGAACGTAATATACAAATATATTAAGCTAAAAATAAATTATAAGTGTAAGGGAAATATAAAGGAAGAAATTGTGTGTGTGTGTATACTTCTTTAAATGGGAGAGGAAATAGTGGACCAAAAAAATAGTGTCAGAAAAGTTGACAATTTGCTAACAAATCAGGAACCTCACAAATGCTTAAAGCAAAATTAGTTTCTCTATTGTATGCTAAACTTTCTTTTCCCAAATCTCAAGTCTCCTGGGTCCAGAATCTTCCTTATATATATATATATTTTTTTTTGTTTAGTTGCCTATTATTCATATGAGAACAAATGTACAATTTTTTTGTTCCAAAGTTTATGAAATATTTTTATATTATCTGCTCAGGGATTTTAAAAGTGTTTTCATAAAATTTAATGTTGCTCAGAAGTTAATCTGAAGATTTAATTCTACAGTGAGTGAGCATATTACATTTTATTTCACTATTGCATTCCATTTTCTCACTTACTGATTGGAGAAAAAACTATTTAAGTTTAAGTTAAAATGTTCTTTAATTAATTGTTCCTTCTATTTATTTTAAGTGACATCATATAATATTTTAATTTTACTGAGCTGTTTTTTTTTCCAGTGGAAATTTAGAATGTTTTATAAATTATGGAGTTGTTTTAATGTTTATATAAGGTAAACAAACACAGAGGACAGTGCTGGGTATGTACCAGGTACTCAACATTTAAGAGAAAACTGTTTTTTTTTTTTTTTTTTTTTTGAGACAGACTCTTGCTCTGTCCCCCAGGCTGGAGTGTAGTGGCACGATCTCGGCTCACTACAAACTCTGCCTCCTGGGTTCAAGGGATTCTCCTGCCTCAGCCTTCTGAGTAGCTGGGACTACAGGCACATGCCACCATGCCGGACTAATTTTTCTATTTTTAGTAGATACGGGGTTTCACCATGTTAGCCAGGATGGTCTTGATCTCCTGACCTCGTGATCCACCCACCTCGGTCTCCCAAAGTGCTGGAATTACAGGCAAGAGCCACTGTGCCAGGTCAAGAAAACCATTTCTATTAGAGTAACATTACATCTTTCAGGTAAGAGACTGAAACATTTGGAGTGAAGAAATAGCATTGATTGTGCATGTGGAGAGAGGACACCTGCTCTTCAGCTGAACTGACTGAATTTAGAAAAGAAAATTCTGCTTGTTTTATTTTATAATTATCTCCAGTTCCTCACTCCCTCTTTATTTTTACCCCCAGCTACATATGTATCAAAGCCACTTTCTTGTCTATGTTATGGTTACAGCTTCCTCACTGCTCTCCTTACCCCATGGAATCTCACACAACACTTTTTTCAGTTCTGATGAATAGTTTGGAACTTTTACAATGCAATGATAAATTGTTTTTTAATGAAGAGTTCGAGGCCACTTATGGGTTTTAAATAGCACATTCTGATCACTGAATTGAGGTAACAGAAAAGTAATGCAATAGTCCAGAGGATAAGATCAGGCAGTCAGCACTGTGGCAGATGTGGAGACAGATTAAACATGATGATGGTGTCTTTCTTAGCAAGGTAGATGAAGCTTATTGAAAAAAATATATAGTAGATGCGTTTGAAATTTGGGGTGGAAATTGAAGTGAGCTCTCTGTAATCACTCTGAGGTCTTAGGATAGCTACAAGTGGTGTCATCACATGAACAAATGTGACAGAGATGAGCTGGGGATGTGGGAAATATATTAAGTTTATTTTTCTTTTCTTTCTTTTTTTAGACAGGGTCTCACTCTGTCATGCAGGCTGGAGTGCAGTGGTGCGATCTCGGCTCACTGCAACCTCCCCTTCCCGGGTTCAAGTGATTCTCCTGCCTCCGCCTCCTGAGTAGCTGGGATTACAGGTGTGCGCCACCACCACGCCTGACAAATTTTTGTATTTTTGGTAGACACAGGGTTTCACAGTGTTGGCCAGGCTGGTCTAGAACTCCTGACCTCAATTTATTTTTTTATTTTTATTTTTTGTTTTGTTTTTTGTTTTTTGAGATGGAGTCTCACTTTGTCGCCCAGGCTGGAGTGCAGTGGCACCATCTCAACTCACTGCAAGCTCCGCCTCCCGGGTTCATGCCATTCTCCTGTCTCAGCGTCCGAGTAGCTGGGACTACAGGCACGCACCACCACGCCTGGCTAATTTTTTGTATTTTTAGTAGAGACGGGGTTTCACCGTGTTAGCCAGGATGGTCTCGATCTCCTGACCTCGTGATCCACCCGCCTTGGCCTCCCAAAGTGCTGGGATTACAGGCATGAGCCACCGCGCCCGACTCTGACCTCAATTTATCCACCTGCCTCAGCCTCCCAAAGTGCTGGAATTACAGGCCTGGGCCGCCGTGCTCGGTCAAGTTTCTGATAATCAGAGAAGAGAGATTCTGTCCCCATCATTTCTAGGGATTATTGAGCAGTGATGCACACCAGACTGTTGTACATCCCCAAGCCTAGATCACTGGAAGTTGTAGAGATGAGGAGAAGTAGATGAAGCAACCTTTGTAGGCATAGCTTTAAAATATCAGGTAGCCACACCAGATCTTAATAATTATGATGTCTTTGGGAGACTGCAAGGTGTGCATGCTGTGGCTACACACAATCTGTGTCCCAGATGGTGAACATGAAGTATAACCCCAACTTAGGTTGATCCACTGTAGGAGGCAGGAACCTCCCTCCTGTCCACTCCGCTGATTGATCAGCCTCATCATGTGGTCCTGGCTCTGTGGGAGGAACCAGAAAATTTGGGGGAAAGATTTCCAGATAGACGCTGTGGGTGTTTCAACCTCAAGCACTGCACACAGCTTTTAGGCTAGAAGTTCTCAGGCTCTTTTACAGCCCATGTTCTGCTCCTGTGCAGCCTGTCTAGAGAGGAAAGTTGAGGATCAACTGTGGGAATAGATACAATAAAATTAGGTAACAGGTCACGCCTACACATTCAACACTGGTGCAATTGACATATAGTAATGCATCTAATTCTGCAGCTAGTAATTTGTGTTTGGTGATATCAAGACAATAATGTCATATAGTCCTAGCACATGTTATGTGTATTTCATTTTATGTACAACATAAATAGGTAGCACCAGGGCAGATGAAATACCCAATGACCTAATGAAGTAGCAACTTGTTTTTATCTCCTCTCTCTGATGTTGTCTATGCTTAGTAACTGTGCTCATGCTTACTCCTTCTGGACTCCAAGTTGGCTGTCCCATGTCCAGGCATTAACCACATTCCAAACAGCAACAAGAACAAAATGTGAAGATGATAGGACACAGGGAATTACATGGAAAACCACCACCTTTTAATTCAGAGAAGGGCAGCCTCCCCAGGCATTTCTCTCTAAATCTCATTGACAGGAACTGTATCATAAGGCCTCCCTAGGTGGAAGCATTTCTCTGAAACACAGGAAGACAGGAGAGCATGACTGGGAATGGCTGTTGTTACTTGTGCCCTTTCATGAGATCTGACAAAAAGACCATCACCTGGTACACTGGAAGAGTATGTCATAAAGAAAACCCCACAGATTTAGAAAACACTAATCCTAGGTACTGTATATTAAAACGGTGAATGCAAATAGAGTGTATATCCTTTTTCCTTTTTTAAAAATGCTTTTAGTGTTTTGTAGAGATGGGATCTCACTATGTTTCCCAGGTTGCTCTCAAGCTCCTGGGCTCCAGTGATCCTTCTACCTCAGCCTTTCAAAATCCTGGGATTACAGGCATGAGCCACTATGCCTAGTAGAGGGCTTATTCTTTAGAGGTGTGCTTGAAAAGCTGTTTAATTGTTTGATTGTTATTTATAGCTTTATAATAAAACTTATCAAGCACAATAGAATAAAAATATTATCAAATATAACATCTGCTACTCATTTGCCATATGAGTTTTCTATTGTATTTGATAAAATAGTGAATAAATTATCATTTGTTTTCCATTAGAAAGTTGTGATACTTAATAAGTGCAAGAGGTTAATCTGGGAGGTAATCCCAGGAAGTGCAAAGAGGACAGGGAGAGAAGTCAGACAGAAAACAGTGAAAGTCAGCCGGGCGCGGTGGCTCACGCCTGTAATCCCAGCACTTTGGGAGGCCGAGGCAGGTGGATCACGAGGTCAGGAGATCGAGACCATCCTGATTAACACGGTGAAACCCCGTCTCTACTAAACAAAATACAAAAAAATTAGCCGGGCCTGGTGGTGGGCGTCTGTAGTCCCAGCTACTAGGGAGGCTGAGGCAGGAGAATAGCGTGAACCCGGGAAGTGACAGACTTCCCCTACGACGTGCCTGGAAACTGTATGGCGGCCCAACCTGATCCCCCTCCTGGGGACAGGGCCCTCCTGGGGAGCCAGGCTCACAGGTTGTTCTGTGGGACTCAACGTGGGGCAGCGTCCTGGCCAGGATGAGGAGGACCATCACCGCGGGGTCTGCGGGAGGCACATGCAGGCCAAGCTCTGGTCCAACCAGCTCCCCGATCCGCTGCAGCCAGAGTCTCTCAGCCTTAGCCCCGACCTGAAGTCCGACCGCCATCCCTGGGGCTCCCCTGCCAGGCTGGCAACCCCCGTTTGCAGGCCTTCCCTATCCCCTCCATCTGCTCCCGACCGAGCGACAGCCACCTTGTCCTGGTGACCTGGTTGAGGTTGGGGGTAAGCTGCCCTTGGACCCCCGCCCCATAGCCTCAGCGCCGCATCTGTGCCGCCCTGCGCCCTCTGCTGGCCGTTATCGGAAGTTCGGCCTGGCGTGAGTAGTGCGTTTCCCTGGGACCCAGGACAGCACTGCTGGAAACCCGGGCGACCAGAGATCTGGTAACTGGCGGAGGGGTCCCCCACTGTCCACTGACAGCGGCAGTAGTAGTTACGAACTATGTGGACTTAAGAGAGCCTCAGCCCATGTCAGCACCGGAAGCCAAAACCGAGTCAAGGGCTCGGTGTGGGGACCAGCCGGGGGCAAGCCTGGGAAGCCTGGATAGCAAGGGCTGCAGGAAGGAAACCATTCCGGGACTGCCTGGGTCTGCTGGGGGTCTCTAGTTAGAGAGGTTGGGTGCGATAGAGCGCTCGTCCCGAAGGGCTGAGTGCCAGGCAATATGGTGTGGTCCAGAGGCCCCCCCCCGTCTTGCTAGCTCACGGTGCGGGACTCAAACAGCTGCTTAATGAGCGTGGACTTCTGCTCCACCTGCATGATGCGCTCTCTCTTCTCGGTCACCTCCTGGGTGAGGAGTCGGTTCTGCTCCATCAGCGTGAGGATGGTCTGCTGCTGCCAGCCTGGGGACGAGGTGGACGTCAGGGCAGAGTAGGGGGGGGCCGGAGGAGGACGTGGGCAGGGCCCTGCTGGCACAAGCCACAGCCAGCAGGTCTCCCAGGCACCCGGCCACCTCCTGTACCTTGGACAGTAGCCGCCCCAGTGGTCTGGGGCTCCCCATGGCTCTAAAGTCGGCGCTGGCTCTGCTCTGGCCCAGGCGGCACTGGCGCTCCTGCACTCGTTGCAGCTGCTGTTACCAATCGTAGCCCCGCGCCATCATCTCCAAACCCTGCAGCAGCACCTCCTTCTCCTGCTCCAGCTCCTTCATGTGCTTCAGCAGTCCACGCCGCTGATGATGGTGTGCCTCCGACGTTCCCCTCGGGCACTGGGGGCCCGCTGGGCATCCCCCGAGTCCGCCTCCAGGGTCCTGCAGGCCGATGCACCTGCGTCCGCGCTGGGGCTCCGTTCCAGTGCCGCGCTTTGGGAGCGCTCTGGGACCGCTCTGGTTCCGTGGGGCAGGGCGTAGCCTCGGCAGGGGCGCATAGCTGCTCCGGGCTTCGGGCCGCGCCTCAGGGACCGGCCAGAGAAGCACGCACGCCCAGGGGCAGGGGCTTCCTCTCCAGGACCGTCCGCTGCTCGTCGGCCGGCGCGAACATCAGGCGC
Organism: Piliocolobus tephrosceles; assembly: GCF_002776525.5. Classification (NCBI taxonomy): domain Eukaryota; kingdom Metazoa; phylum Chordata; class Mammalia; order Primates; family Cercopithecidae; genus Piliocolobus; species Piliocolobus tephrosceles. Next base: position 463,814 of record NW_022334940.1, read on the forward strand.
TGCGGCGGCTGCGGTGGCTGGTCCCCGGGCCGGACCGGGGCGTGCGTGGGGTCCCGGGGGCCGCCGTCGGCGCTCAGCAGCGCGGTGCGCAGGCGGGCCATGAAGCGCTCGAAGGTCAGGTAGCCGCTGTCCGGGACCACCTCGCGCAGGCCCTCAGGCCTCTCGCGCGTCGGCGCCCTGTCAGCGGGACTGGATCTAGCGTAGATGCCAGCAGCCACGCCGCTGGTGGTCCAGGATGTGGAACAGCGTGCTCAGGCTCCGCAGGAAGGCTCCCGGCAGCCCCTCTGTGCTGCCCGCCGGCGCGGCGGGAGGCATGCGGCTCCGCTGGGCAGTCCCGGCCCAAGGCACCGGCGCCTGGGCTGGGTCCACGCGTCCACCTGCGTGGGCCCCTGCGCGGCCCCACGGCGGGGCCAGTCAGGCGCGCTCCCAAGCTTTTTAATATATTTCACATTAAGAAGATTTTAGTAGATGACCGTAATAAAATTATGTTTAATCCTATTATACTCATTGCTAATACGGAGATATTTTTTTACTACCACAAACTATCTGAAAAGAACACCTTCTGCTATGTATCTGCTATATAATTTTTTTTTATTATACTTTAAGTTCTAGGGTACATGTGCATAACGTGCAGGTTTGTTACATATGTATACATGTGCCATGTTGGTGTGCTGCACCCATCAACTCGTCAGCACCCATCAATTCATCATTTATATCAGGTATAACTCCCCAATGCAATCCCTCCCCCCTCCCCCCTCCCCATGATAGGCCCCAGTGTGTGATGTTCCCCTTCC
>NW_022334940.1:469607-496614 GCF_002776525.5 Piliocolobus tephrosceles
GTCAGGACCCTCAGCTATAGGTCTGTTGGAGATTGCTTGAGGTCCACTCCAGACCCTGTTTGCCTGGGTATCAGCAGCAGAGGTTGCAGAAGATAGAATATTGCTGAACAGCGAGTGCACCTGTCTGATTCTTGCTTTGGAAGCTTCCTCTCAGGGGTGTACTCCACCCTGTGAGGTGTGGGGTGTCAGACTGCCCCTAGTGGGGGATGTCTCCCAGTTAGGCTACTCAGGGGTCAGTGACCCACTTGAGCAGGCAGACTGCCCCTTCTCAGATCTCAACCTCCGTGTTGGGAGATCCACTGCTCTCTTCAAAGCTGTCAGACAGAGTCGTTCGCGTCTGCACAGGCCTCTGCTACTTTAGCTGAGCCCTGTCCCCAGAGGCGGAGTCTACAGAGACAGGCAGGTTTCCTTGACCTGCTGTGAGCTCCACCCAGTTCGAGCTTCCCAGCGGCTTTATTTACCTACTTAAGCCTCAGCGATGGCGGGCGCCCCTCCCCCAGCCTTGCTGCTGCCTTGCGGTTAGATTGCCGCAGACTGCTGTGTTAGCAAGGAGGGAGGCTCTGTGGGCGTGGGACCCTCCCGGCCAGGTGTGGGATATAATATCCGGTGTGCCAGTGTTACAGTGCAGTATTGGGATGGGAGTTACCCGATTTTCCAGGTGTTGTGTGTCTCAGTTCCCCTGGCTAGGAAAAGGGACTCCCTTCCCCCTCGCGCTTCCCAGGTGAGGCGATGCCTCGCCCTGCTTCAGCTCTCGCTGGTCGGGCTGCAGCAGCTGACCAGCACCGATTGTCCGGCACTCCCGAGTGAGATGACCCCAGTACCTCAGTTGAAAATGCAGAAATCACCGGTCTTCTGTGTCGCTCGCCCTGGGAGATGGAGACTGAAGCTGTTCCTATTTGGCCATCTTGCTCCGCCGCCCTATAATTTTTATAGGATACATGAAACATTGCATGCATGAATGTGATGTTTAGCATGATGTCAGGCTGGTGTGATATCACAGCCACTCAATGCATTATTACTTTTTTCCAAGATACATCAGGTGATTGCTTTTTCCATTACCACAAAATATACTTCATTTCAGTTCTACAAACACCCATGATTCATTTTTATATACATGTCACAGTTCTGGGTGGTGAAAACTAAATGAAGGAATGCAAAACAAAACGAAACAAAACAAAACTAAATGCTTACTTAAAAAGTGTGGCCTTGGTATTACAGGAGCACAGATAATGTGCGCCCTCTACTGGTGCGACTGTGCATGTGTGGGTGTTCGATCAACTATATTAATAATTTGGTTTAGCATATAATAATCAGGCTGTAGGTTTAAGAATTTATATGTGATAATCAACATTAATCAAAATAAATAGATGGATTTAAAATGATAATGATGGTGATAATTTTGAATCTGAAGTAAGTGACATTGATGATGGAAGTTTTATTGTTTTTTTCAGGTACATAAAATATTTCCTCTTTGCCATTAAAATGTACACAGTTTTCACTTATGTTATCATTCAAAAGTGACTTCTTTGCCCAAGCTGTTACTGGAGTCTCGGCCAACATCCTCCTTTTCTCTGGTATCATGACGCTCCTTCTGGATCCTAAGCCCACTGACCTGACCACCAGTCACTTGGCCTCGTCCACATCATGATGCTGCTCACCATTGTGTTCTTGGTGTCTCCAGACCTTTTTGAGTCCCTTCATTTTCAAAATGACTTCAAGTGTAAGATGCTTTCCTATCTGAGCATGGTGATGCAGGGCCTCTCCGTCTGCACCACCTGCCTCCTGAGCCTGCTCCAGGCCATCGCCATCAGCCCCGGCACCTCCTGGTTGGTGAGGTTTAAACATAAACTCACAAATCACATTTCATATGTTCTTGTCTTCTTATGGTCCCTCAGTTGTCCTGCAGTAGTTACATAATCTTCGACACTGTGGTTTCTTTCCATATGACTCAGACCAGTTTTCTGACGCTCAGTAAAACTGCCTCATTTCCCCAAGGAAGTCCATCATCAGGAGCCTTATTTTTCTTACTTTGTCATTATCCAGAGATGTCTCCTTGTGGGAATTATGCTGCTCTCAAGTGTATACATGGAGACTCTCTTGTGCAGGCATCAGAGGCAATCCCAGCACCTTCACAGCGCCAGACTCTCCCCAAGAGTCTCTCCAGAAAAAAGGGTGAGTTTCTTTGCGGTCACATATTGAATGGATTTGAGCCTCTCATCCTGCTCAATCCTGATCAACATATGATCCAGTTGTCCTGGGTGTCCAGAGGCTTGTGACTAGGGCCTATGCCACTGTGAACCCTTTGGTGCTAAAAGAAGGATAATTGATATTCTGCAAATCATGAGACAGAAGTATTGTATATTTTTCTATGAAAATAATTATCTGAAAAGGAGATTCTAACATCAGTTAAATTATTCAAGTATCAGAGGATTTGATAATTTATTTCATTACATTGTATAGAGTTCATTTAACACCGTTGTTTTATGTAAATCATTTGGAAACTGATGCTGCTAAAGACTTGATGGATCCTTTAGTTCATTGTCCACCATGATTTCATAGCCTAATATGTTTGCAGTTTCTTCCATTTCATTTTGATTCATTGAACTTCATTTTAAAACTTTTTTCTTTTTGAAGTGTATTCTTAATAAGCTCATATTGGTAATAAGATTTCTCATTTTTTTTTTTTTTTTTACTTTTGGAAATCATTTAGTGCATCCTTACTTATTCAAAATATGTTAGTGAAGTATCTAATTATTGGTTGAACAGTAACTTCTCCCAGCACTCTTACTTATTTCTGTGTTTTCTGACTGAACACAGGCTGTGGAGGCTTTGCTCTCACCCTCATTGTTCCTCTCTTCTTTTCGCTCTCATGCCTTTACATTTTTTTCTTTTCTTTGGTGTTATACAGCTTGACTTTTATTTCTGTTGAGTATTTTTTATTGGTGGTCACTATTAATCACAATACACTTCTGCATTCAAGGGTTCCCATCTGATATTCCGTTTCAGAAGTTTATAAATATTTGTTATTAGTGTGATTTGTTATTTGTATGTAAGCTAGTGAAACCAATGTATTGATTTAATTTCATTTTATTCTTTGTACATGTATAATCATGTTTGTATTGTGATCATTTTGTTTTTCTGTAGTTCTCTTATTTATTCATCTCAGTATTCTAGTTCACTAATCCTGTTGTTATTAACTTGGTCTAATAATTAAACCATACATTGTATATTAAATTTACTTAAGTTTCAGTTGTTCAATTTGAGTCTTTGCAAAACATGCCTGTTTTGTGTGTGTGTGTGTGTGTGTGTGTGTGTTTGAGAAAGAATCTCTCTATCACCCAGGCTTGAGTTCGGTGGTAGTCATAGCTCATTGCAACCTCAAATTCCTGGTCTCAAGAGACCTTCTCACATCCACCTCCCCGGTAGCTGACACTACAAGCACACACCACTGTGCCTGGCTTATTTTTTTATATCTATTTGTTGTAGACACAGCTTTTGCTTTGTTGCCCAGGCTGATCTCAAACTCCTGGCCTCAAGTGATCCTCCTGCCTTGGCCTCCACAAGGTGCTGGGAGTACACGCATGAGCCACTGCCCCCAGTGCCTACTTTAGAACTTCATGTGTTTTCAAAATTATTTTGATATTCTCCTTCCCCATTTGTGTTACTTAATTATTTTAAATACGTTTCCAATCTGTGAAGTTTATGTGACGTATAATTTCTTCTTCCCCTTTTTTGGGATAGCTTATTTTGTGTGCTTCATAATTTATAATTTGGTTCTTACATTATAGAGATCTCACATTTGGGATGGCCCCAGTTAGAAATTTTCTCTGTATATTCCAAGGGGCAGAGTGGACTATTTTCACAGGCTTGAGGTCTGTGTAATCAGCCCTGCAATCAGAGCTGTACCTGAAGGCAGCTCTAACTTCTCGCTTTCATGACTCCTGTGAATTTGCCTCTTGATTCACTTCTGTTCCTGGGAAGTTCCCATATTTTTCTATCAGTTCTGCTGAGCAGTTTTAAAATTCTTGTAAACTTTAAAGATTTTTAATTTACTACATTAAATGACCTTTGAGACTATGTTATTCTGTGCTGAAACATCAAATGTCCACATGCATATATGATTAAAAAATTTTACATAAATATTTTGTGTAGAACAGTGCCCCATGAGAAATTTCAATTTTTCTCATTTGAAACATCTAATGCCCATGTATTATACACTAACATTATCTGTGAAGTATAAATATTTTCTTAATACTTGGAAGAATTTTTATGTTTCTATCCGAAGTGATCATGCTCCATTTTAATGCATAACTCCTGCACGTGGGCAGAATTGCTGTTTTTCTATAAAGTTAAGAATGTTAATTAGTGGAATTAAATAGATAAATTCAGGTCTTTTGGTTTCAGTCACAAAGCTTCCTCCTAGCATTTCTCTGGTGCTGTAAAAGTAATCTCAGTTTGAATGTTCTATTTAATCTAGATGTCATTTAAAACAATCTCAGGGATAAAAGACTACCCACTGGGGACAGCATACACTGCTCGGGTGATGGCTGCACCAGCATCTCAGAAATCCCCACTAAAAAACTTATCCCTGTAACCAAACACCACCTGTTCCCCAAAAACCTATTAAAATAAAAATTCACATAAAATTAGAAAATAATAAAGCAATCTAAAAGGAAATTTGCATGTGGCTACACATTACTTGTTGGTTACACTTTAATATTTATTGTCATTTTAAAGTGTTCAAGAAACATTACTTATAGGATTTCTGCCTTTGTGAAGTTAAAGACACTAATTTAGGTTTAACACCTTGTAATATCAAATGATTTTCTTGGTATTGGAAAATTATGGGCAGGGTGTGGTGGCTCACGCCTATAATCCCAGCACTTTAAGAGGCTGAGGCGGGTGGATCACGAGGTCAGGAGATCATGACCATCCTGGCTAACACGGTGAAACCCGTCTCCACTAAAAATACAAAAAATTAGCCAGGGGTGGCGGTGGGTGCCTGCAGTCCCAGCTACTCGGGAGGCTAAGGCAGGAGAATGGCGTGAACCCGGGAGGCGGAGCTTGCAGTGAGCGGAGATGGAGATCGCGCCACTGCACTCCAGCCTGGGCGACAGAGAGAGACTCGATCTCAAAAACAAAAACAAAGAGAGAGAGAGAGAGAGAGAGAGAGAGAGAGAGAGAAAGAGAGAGAGAGAAAGAAGGAAAGAAAGAAGGAAAGAAAGAAAGAAAGAAAGAAAAAGGAGAGAGAAAGAAAGAAAAATTATGTCCATCCTCTATTTAGTGCTCAAAAATGCTGATCCCTTTTTCACTTGATTAACTTGCTAATAAAGTTTCAAACTTTCTACTAGTTACTTAACACTCTATTTTTTCTATACCAGACAGTTGATTTCCATAATCATTTTAATATCAATTAATATAATTGTAAATGTATCTTTTTTTACTTTATTAATCTCTGTGTACACATAAATTCTTTGGCATTAAATGTACGTGTAAGTGGCTTGAAATTGCTCCTAACACATCATTAATTATATCTAAGCATTAATCACTCTGATTAATCATATTTTCATCTCTTTCTACTGTTTTGCATTTACTGTGTCATTTTGTGTTTATTAAAATTTATAATTCCTTTTCTGTAAACATATTTCCAATATATGAAGTTTATGTGATGTACAAATATTAATATTTAGGAGGCAGTTTCAGTTTGTCATTTAGGCAAAATCAAGTCTAATGATGCAAGTTTTCCAATTAACTTTATTCTTTGTTACCTATTTATAGCATTTAAATTTAATGAGCCCATAATTATACATATACATATCAATGATGACTACGGTTAAACAATGTAACATATGCATGAACTCATGTATACATGTTTCCTTTTGGTGTCAAAGCACCTAAAGTTTACCCTGGTCAAAAATTACTAGTGTATAATATAAAAATAGTAACTATAACCTTTAAATTGTACTTTAGTCCTCCAGATTCATTTATTTTATATAACTGAAATGTTGACTTGTGTCTCTTCTCCCCCAAGTCATCATTCTGTCATGTGTCTATGTATTTAATCTTTTTAAAGATTTCATATATAATAGAAATTATGCAGTATTTTTCTCTCTCCCTAAGCTATTTCACTAGCTTATTATCCTCCAGGTTCATTTATGTTATCACAAATGGCAGTATCTTCAACTTTTTAAAAGCTGAAAAATATTTTATTATTATATATTACACACACACACACACATACACACAAATACCTCCCCCACAATTTTTTTCTTCACTTGTACATCAATGCACAGTAACTTCATCCCATGGCTTGGCTGTTGGGAACGATGCTGCGGTGGGGCACGGAGAAGAGGGGAGTGCAGATATCTCTATAAAATGCTGATTTCATTTCCTGTTGATATATAATTTATAAGAGGGATTGCTGAGCCATATGTAGTTCTATTTTTAGATTTTCAAGAACCTTCATGCTGTTTCCCATAATGGCTGTACTAACTTACATTCTAACCAGCAGTGTACAAGGGTTCCCTTCTCTCCACACCATCACCAACACTTGTTATCTCTTGTCCTTTATATAACAGCCATCCTAACAGATGGGAGCTGATAGCCCATTGTTATTTAATCAGAAACTGTAAAACTCCTAGAAGAAAACACAGGGCAAAAGCTCCTTGAGATTGGTTCAGATAATAATTTGTTAAATACGACATTAAAAGCACAAGCAACAATAATACAAGTAGGAGTATATCTAACCCTAAAGCTTCTGCACAGGAGAAATCAATCAATGAAATTAAAAAGCTGCTTATGACCTCAGAGAAAACATTTGCTAGCAATATATATCATAAAGGGTTAAAATCAAAATACAAAAGAAGCCCACACAACTGAATAGAAAAAAAGAGAGAAAACTCACCAAAATCTAATAACCTGATTTAAATACAAGCAAAGAACCTGAATAGACATTTATCTTTTAAAAAAGATATAAAAATGGCTAACAAGTGCTCAACATCAGTAATCATCAGGAAAATGCAAACCAAAGTCCTCATTTACTTTAGCTTCCATATTTTATTTCACACAATAAATATGAATGTGTACAGCAGGTACAGCAATCTCCATCCTACAATAGAGGACCCTGAGCCTGGTGACTCGGGGATGCATCTGCATGGAGCCGGCCTAGGGTGGGGTGGATGGTGCTGAAGAGGACAGCAGATGACGTAGAACCAGGGGCAGCGACTCACCTGGGACCCCTCAGCAGGGGAGCCTCGGTCAAAGCTCAGCAGCACCCTTTGGGGACCTGCTACCTGCTGGTTTGGTCAGCACCACGGACAGAGGACAGGTGGGCGAGGCTGAGTCAGAACTCCTGGGAGGAGGACAGCCAGGTGTCCCAAACCAGGGCTGCTGGCTGACAGACTGAGAACCCCCTGAGGCTAGGGATGGGGTAAAGGACCAAGCTGGTCACCTGTGGGGCCCTCAGTTACCCTCATTGCCGCTGGTGCCACCCCGGCAGTGCACAGCAGCACAATTAGTAAGTGGACAAGCCAGGCATGTGGATGGGTCTGGGGAGTCTTGCTCAGGGGCTCTGACAGGACAAAAGAAGGGCCACTGGGGCTTCAGAGAGGGTCACAGCCTCTGGGTCAGTCACGATGGAGAAATGAGGAAAAGGGAACGGGTGGTGGCCGATATGCAGGAGAGGCAGGTGGACGCGGGATGGTCAGAGTCCTTTAGATAGGATGGGCTCCAGGTGCATCCTTGCTGTACTGGACACTTCTCAGCATTCCTGGAACTCAGCTTGGTGATATAGTCACATTTTGGGAGACTGCTGTCAGGGCCTAGCCACACACCCCTGTGCCATCTCAGGACTGGACTTTCTCAGCTCCCATAGGGGATGCTGCGTGCAGCCCAGGAGGGGCAGCCCCATGGTGCAGCCTGATCCCCCATGGATCCTAAGCAGCCTCTGCCTGGCCCTGTGCTCCCTCTGCTCCATCGCCCCAACCCCTCCTGAGTGTCAGCCAGCATGGAGGCCTTGTTTGTCCTTTCTTCCCTACACAAGCTCCTGGGCTGAGACCTGGGTCAGATGAGAATGGGGCTGGTCCTTCCCTGAGGCCTGCTCAGGAAAGGGAATGGCCCCCAACCTGGTCCAGGTCCTCAGCTCTCCTCGCGGTCTTACAGTGAGACAGACCTGCCCCTGTCTGTGCTTTGGAGGTGGAGGTAAGAGCCTGACCCTGCTGCATGGAAGCTGCTCCATAGATGGGTGACTTGGTGGGGATTTGATGAGGCAGAGGCCGTGGCCTGTGGGCATGGTTGCTGGCGAGGGGGAGTGACACACTGTCACTGGGAGAGGCCACAGCTCCTGCTGAATCTCATACTAAACTCCAGCCCTGCAGGTGTTTTACAACAGCCACCACCGAGAATCACAGTAGTGTCTCAGTAGTCACTGCCCGCTGCCCACCAGGGCCCTACCTGGAGGCCAAGACCCAACCAAAGCCCAGGTTGTCTGTGCCCTGGAAACAGTGCGTCTTGTGGTCATGAGGCCAGGCCACCAGTGCCCACTCATCAGGGGCTGGGTTCTGTCCTATTCTGGCTCCTTCCAGTTCAGTCACATTGGGGCCCCTAAGCACATGACCCAGCATCCAAGAATCAGAACAGGAAGCCTGGCAGCTCAGCTCACTCCATCACTTCTTATCTACAGCAAACATATCAGGACATCAGATGCACAGATAAATGGCTATGAATGTTTAACAACTGGAATAAATCTAGGAACAGCAAGAGGGCACAGCTGTGAGTGAGTGTCCCCCGTGACTGCTCTTCAGTGTTTAGGACAGGTGCCCATTGTTGCTGCCTGGTGCTGCCTGCCTTTCAGACAGAGAAGGGTACACTTTCCTCACCAAAAGGACAACAGGCCTGGTCCCCAGCCCTCCTGCCCATCCCTGCAAGGATCACCTTGCTGGGAGGAATCTGATGCCGGAGCCTGGGCCACTTCTAAGCCAGGAACAGGAACACTTTCTGGTCACCCCAAAGGAAGGAATAAATCCCGATCAGAGTTCACAACCTGAGCTCTTGCTCACTCTTTATTCATGGGGAGGCCCAGGCCTAGGCAGACAAACCTCTCCTGAGGAACCGCGGAGCCAAAGGCTGGAAACTTCCAGAATCCTTAGGTTTGAATCCCCCTTGGGGTCACCCTGAGGCTTGTCTCACCAGAGCATTCTTCTGTCCACAGATGTCTTATTGGGTCTACAAAGGAATCCTCACAGAGGTCTGGGGCCCAGCATGGTCATCCCTACTGAATGTCAAGAAGGAGAAGGACAAGAACCCAGGGAAACACCAGGTCTGGTCCTTCCAGTCCCAGCCAGAGCAGGATGCATAGGCCAGAACGTGTCAGAAGCCCAGTTACCCAGATGGAGGGAAAGTCAACCCAAGGGGGCGGAAGGGGTCAGTCACAAATCCTGGGCAGACAGTGGCGTGGGCAACACAGGTGAGCTGCACACTGCTGATTTTCCCTGGCTTTGGAAATGAAGTTTCTGCAGAAAAAGCTTCTTTTCCTTCCGGAACCACTGTTTCATGACAGCAGTTTTGACAGTGAGTCTTGTGTCTGTTCTGAGGCTTGGCCGTACTCTATAGAAAATGAAGCAGGCCAAGATGTCCTCAGTGAATGTGCACCAGAACGACCTAGATGTGAGCCACACCTTCATAAGCCACGGCCTGTTCAGAGAGCGCTGCAGCATCAAGTAAGGCGTGTGGGGCGTGGAGGGTCCCCGGGGAGGTGGGCATTCCGGAGGGATGGGGCATCTGAGGGGCAATGGGGAGGTCTCAGGACAGGGGTAGTGTCTCAAGAGAAGAGGGTGACAGCCAACTGGTTGGAATTCTGGCCTTGGGAAGGGTCTGCAGAGGGGCCTGGAATAGTGAGGTTTTCAGGGCAGTCCAGGGGGCTCTGAACACCTCTGCTCATTCCGTGAAAACAAGCAAATGTTGTGTACCCAGATTATCACCTTAAAATGACTCCTACAGTGCTTGACTGATGGGACAAGTGTGCACAGGAGACCCCCAGGCCAGAGACCCTGCTGCCCTACAGGGCCTGGCTTCCCCAGCTGAGGGGTCTGGCTCCTCCAGAAGGACCCAGCTCCCTTTCTCTGCACAGGAGGCAGAAGCAGGTCCCTGCAGGGCACACAAACCATGCCCTGTCTGAGAGGGGGCATCACAAGACTGGGGCTGGGACTCAGGGCCGGCATCCTGGGCAGACTGGGCCAGGACTCATCTTGGGAGAGTACTTGGGGAGCCCCTTCTTTCAGGGCCCACATTTGATGGAGATGAGACCACCCCTATAAGAAGTGCAAGACCTTATCTGATCCAGCCTTATGTGGGAGGTCTCATCCCATGCATAGGGGTCCCCAGCACCACAGACTGAGGCTCTAGTATTCCCTGTTCATGCCACCAGCCCTCCACCTGGAAGGACCTGGTCCTCCCATGCCTGCTGTCCCCATAAATTCCTACTTCAAGCTCATCACAAGCTCATCCTGAGGCTCTGGTACATCTGCTTTCTGCAGGGCAAGCACACGCTCACAGCCAGCGCACATATGGCATTGAAAGTGCACAGAACCCTGTCCCCATGTGCCCGAGGGTGCTGGGGGAGCACACAGGCACATCAAACCTGGCCCAAGGGCAGTACCCACACTGCCCACAGGACCCTCCGCTTTAGCCCTGAGGGAGGGCCAAACCAATCCAACTCTGGTGGGCTGGAGAGGGCACCATGAGTCCTCCTGGAAACTGAACCCACCCCTGACACAACTCAGATGAAAGGCAGGAGTGTGGCAGACACTTCCCTGCCTGGACCTTCCTGTATCCATTGCCTCCTGTGCAGAACTGGCCCCCAGGGGTGCCCAGAAAGGACCCAGCACTGCCCAGTGCAAGGTGCCCAGGGCAGAAACAGGGTGAAGGCACAGACCCCTCCCAGGAGACTCCCCCTGGCCTGATGCCCAGCCCCAAACCTAGACCCTCTCCTGAAGCTCTCCTGTTTGTCCTGTGGGAGCTCTCCCAAGACGCACTGTCCCAGACCTGGGCTCTGGATGATGATGTGGTTCTCAGGCACTTTTAGGCCTCCATGGCTGAGCTCAGAAGGATGCACTGTGACATGCCCCCCAGGTGGTCTCTAGCACCAGGTCTCCTCCTGAGTCACCATCTAAGACAGTAAACAGTGGGGAGTGCCCAGGACCCTCCATCCCTGCTCCCCAGGCCTTCCTTCTCCTCCTCCTCTTCCTTCTCTAAGAAGCTTCTAAAAACAGGCCAGTTGGGCCCCAGGGCAGGTGTTGGACTCACCTCAGTAACAGGGCAGGGGATGAGGGCAAGACCCCTCCAAGCCCCCCACCACACCCTTCCCCTCCTGCCCTAGAAGAATCCTGGAGGACCCTGGAGGGTTCAGTCCCATCTGTGCCAGCCCACACCCACAGCTGCGAGCACCAACAGGGCCAGAGAGAAACAGGGGTCCCCACTCATGAGTTCCCATACCCCAGGCAGCACACACCCCTCACTGTGAAATCACTAGGGACCCTCACTCACAAGTGCCCATACCCCAGGTGGCACACACCCCTCACTGTGGGATCAGCAGGGATCCTCACTCACGAGAGCCAGCAGGTACCCTCACTCACAAGCACCCATATCCCAGGTGGTACACATCCGTCCCTGTGAAATCAGTAAGGACCCTCACTCACAAGCGCCCATACCCCAGGCAGCACATACCCCTCACTGTGGAATCGGCAGGGACCCTCACTCACGAGTGCCCATCCCCACAGCACACACCCCTCACTGTGGGATCAGCAGCCTGTAGTGTTTCTTCAGTGTCAGACCAGGAGGGTTACTAGAGACCCCAAGACTCCAAAAACCCAAACAAGGGTCAGATGGGTTTGGGGGAGAAGTGGACCAAGTTTGCTTTCCATTCAGCTAAACATCCAAAGACCCCTAGGAAGGCCCTGGTTCTGGAGCGAGTGTCTGTGGCACCCAGGCCTCTGTGGGTGTTCCTCAGCATGGAGACCCTTCCCAAGGGGGACAGGCTGGCCCACCAGCCCAGCTCCAGAAGCCCAGAAGCTGACCTGAGGCCAAGGCCCAGCAGCATGAGAATTATGTAGAGCCCAGGACAGCAGGTCACTCTCTGGGGGCCCAGTGGCTCAAGATGTGGCAAGTCTGTTCCCATCTCAGGATAGATCATGGGATTTTTGGCGAGTTCTGTGTTGAAATTCTCTCCCAAACTCCCCATGGATCTTGACATCCAGGGCTCATGGTGTCCACAGTGCAGCTTTGAGCAGGGATGCCGAACCCTTGTTCTTTCATCTTCCCTGGACACCCCCAGGACCATAGGACAGGCCCTGGCCCTGAACCCCATCAGGGCCCCCACAACCAGGCCTTGTCCAGCCCACCGAAACCCCAGCGGTAGGGCCATAGATACTCCCCTTGCATGGTGGCACCTGGACCTGACCTTTCTCAGGGGCCACCGAGCAGCACAGACTTAAAGGAGCCAAGACAGCACCCAGACAACCCCAGACAGCTCCTCAGCTGGGTGAAGTCAGTGTCAATGGGGAAGCTGGACTCAGAGGCTGCTGGAGGGCAGAAGGATTGTGGCATCTGCAGAACCCTAGCCAGCCAGCGCCTATCACATGTCCCCATGTCTGCCCACTTGTGTGACAGAGCCTCACTCACAGGGCAAACATCCCAGACCTACAGATGCCCAGCCCAGCCCAAGCCCTAGGAGAAAAGGGACCCAGGAGAACTATGAGTGCCCCAGAAATAGCCAAGATAACAAAACAGAGGACTGAGCTTCCTGGGGCACTGGCCAAAATTAGAATTTGGCCCAAGGAAGGGCAAGCCCCTTAAAGTAGTGTGTGGGTACGCAGGGCCCCCCAAGTCAGGGCATGCCTGGCAGGGCCAAGGCAGAGATGTTACCAGGCTCAAGGAGCAACCATCCACATCGCCAAGGGTGGGATAGGAGCAGGTGGACCAGCCTCCAACCTCTTCAACTCAAGAAAGCAGCGATGGCTGGGCTCTCACACCCTGAGTGGCCACCATCTGACCATCAGTGGGGCAGAAGCCAGAGACCATCGATCTATCACATGGTCCTGGGGCCCTGCTTCCACTGCATAAGAATGCCTTCAAGTCACATGATCAAGAAGAAGCTGGGCAAGAATGGGCCCAGGAGACTGGGTCCCTGGGTCTGCTGTCCTCAGCAGGTGCCAAGGACAGAAAAAGTCAGAAAAGTTTTCCATGGTCAGAAAAAGTCAGAAAGGTAGTCTCACTCCTTGGAAGGAGGCTCCAAGGTGGGGACTAGAGCTGCAGGGGGAGAAGGAGCTCCTTGCAGTACTGAAATAGGCTCTGGCAGGTTCCCAAAGTCTGCAGTTCCATCCTTCTTTTTCCTTTTCTTTGAGAGTTTGGACTCTTCTTCCATTTGATGGTGAGTCTGAAGCCATGGACAATGAATTTATAAAAGGAATTCTCAGTGGCCATTTCCACAGTCTGCCCTGTGGAAAGCTGATGAGAGCACACTGCTGTCTCTGCACAACAGTGACCGTCCAGATCTTGCCAACAGGTAGAGATTATTTCTTAAATCTGTCTCAGTAATAATATCCTCCAGACCACCAACATAGAGTGGGGGCAGACTTCTCCACCAGTGGGTCTGGATGATGCATGGTTGAAGCCTGCTCTAGAAGCTTATCTGTCTGCTATGGGGTCATTGTTTTCACAAAGCGATCTTTCATATTCTGATCAGCAAGGGGGTCATCTGGATCTGCAGGCTTCTCATGTCTGTGCGGACACTCCTCTCCTCTCTCACCCTCTCCTTTCACCCACAAAGAGCAAATGTGGGGCTTATTCCTTAGGTAGTAGAGTGTGTCCTGGGCCAGTCTGAGCAGCATGTCACTGGTGGATGTGGCTTTCCCCAGCGAAACAGCTGATCATGTTCTATCAGGGTTAGAAATCCCTCTCTCCATATCCGCAGTCACCTTTTAAAGACAGTTCTGCATCAGAACCTGGACCGGCAGTCATACTCCAGGTGTGAGAGGCAGGTCTGAGGGACATTTCCTGCAGGCTTGGCACTCTCCAATCTTCTTGGAATGCATGTGCACCACAGAGCCCCATCCAGACACTGAATGGCCTGGTACAGATTTTGCACTTTTTCTCACAGTTTTCTTTGGTCATTCAGATACACTGGTTTTCTCCAGGACACGTGTGACACAGAAGAGAGAAGCATCCTCCCAGGTTTGTCTGTTTTAGGTGCTGGAGCCCAGAGAGGTCTCCTCTTGAGAGGGTCGGCAGGCAGCAGTAGCTTTTCAGGTGGGAGAGAGGACCCCCACAATCCCGTCAGCCCCAGCTCTTCTTTCTGGCTGTTCTTGAGACCCTGAATGACCTTTGACCACGTGTAATTCATCTTTATTGACTCAAGGTGAACCTCACTTCCAAGGAATCTCCATTCTTGGAGGGAACTCTTGGCTTCCTAGTATCTCCAAGAACTGGCCTGGAAGAGACAGAGAAATGTGGATGCATCTTGAGACACTTACAGTGTAAACTTGGTGCTTTTCAAAGACCCTCCCTCTACACTGACAGGGCTTAAGGAGACCTTGTGTCTGCTGCCAGGAGATGACAAAACCTTAAACGAGAAAGTCAAGAACCAGGATCACTGGAAAAAGAAATGTCCAGTCTCTAAACTCATAGACATGTTGGGGAACATCTGATCTGTGTGTTTGGATGTTTATTGTGTCCAAAGATGGATAAAGACTCAAAAACTCACCAGCTGTGGTGGCTCACACCCTTAATCCCAGCAATTTGGGAGGCCAAGGCAGGTGGATCACCTGAGGTTAGGAGTTCAAGACCAGCCTGGCCAACATGGTGAAACCCCATCTCTACTAAAAATACAAAACTTAGCAGGAAACCATGGTGTGAGCCTGTAAACCCAGCTACTTGAGAGGCTGAGGCAAGAGAGTCATTTGAACCTGGGAGGCAGAGGTTGCAGGTGAGCTGCGCCACTGCACTCTGGCCTGGGTAACAGAGACACTGTCTCAAAAAAAAAAAACCTAACAAACAAAAATAAAATGTGAAAGCAAAAAGATTTTGGCTAAATACTCCTGGCCTGGAAGGGCTCTTTGTTTTACATGCAGGTGATCTGTCCTGAAAAGAGGTCTCCTGATCACAAAGTCTTACTTGGAAAGAGCTCCAAGTACACAGAGCCACAGGCACATCATCCGTGGAACTGCCTCTGCTGCCCAGGATGGAAACATGGAAACTCAGGGTAAAGGTGACTGAGGCTAGAACAAAAAGATTAGGGGGAAAAAAAAAAGAAAACTGATATAAAAAATTAAAGAAAAATATTCTAACATGAAGTAATTTTTTATTAAAGCCTTGTCTCTGAATAAGTTAAATATGGCATATCACAGTATTGTACATAATAATCTAAAATTTTAACTATTGGCCAAGCACAGTGGCTCATGCCTATAATCCCAGTGCTTTGGGAGGCCAAGGTGGGAGAATTTTGCGAATCTAGGAATTGGAACTAGCCTGGGCCACAGAGTGAGACCATGTCTCTGCCAAACAATAAAACATTAGCTGGGCATGGTGGCATGGCCTGTAAAACAATAAAAATGAAATTCTAATTGCCACAAACTAAGCTACAATATTTATGTCATCATAAAGTAATAGACAATGTATTTCAGTCCAAAAGAAGTAACCAAGAATTGATTTCAAAATCAATTCAGAGCTTTGCCTTCTCTGTATGGTGGAAGAGCAAGAAACAGACTCCCTCTGGCACCTGATACATAGGAAGCCAGACCAACTACATCAACCAGATGTTTCCAGACACTAGAAGCAACTGCAAGGAGCACAGGACAGTGGTCTGGAGGCTGAAACTGAGGGGACCACATTGCTGCCCCAGCTTAGAGCCTGCAGAGCCTCCTGGCAGTGCAGAGTGGGAGGATACAGGCAGCACATGGAAGTCCCCACGTTAAAGAGACAGAGTTGAGAATGTGAGGAGAGAAAAACATGGGGCTGAGTACCAAAAAGCAGGGAGGAGTGGCTGAAGTAGGGGTAAGATTGATGAGTAGAAGATAGGGGCTCATTAAACCATTGGCAGGTATATGGGTAAATACCAATAAAATAAATAATATTACCCAGTACAAAAGAGAAAAGGCACCTGACACTTTTTTTTTTTTTTTTTTTTTTTTTGAGACAGAGTCTTGTTGCTTTGTTGCCTAGGCTATAGTACAGTGGTGCGATCTTGGCTCACTGCAACCTCCACCGCCTGGGTTCAAGTGATTCTCCTGTCTTAGCCTCCTGAGTAGCTGGGATTACAGGCACACTCCACCATGCCTGGCTAATTTTTGTATTTTCAGTAGAGATGGGGTTTCACCATGTCAGTCAGGCTGGTCTCGAGCTCCTGACCTCGTGATCCGCCTGCCTTGGCCTCCCAAAGTGCTGGTGTGAGTCACCATGCCGGGCCCACCCTACATTTTTTTTCAGAGCATTTTTACAAGAAAACTTGTCATTATGAGTATAATATTATCTAGAAGTAGCAGAGGAGGGAACATTTCCCAGTATATTTTAGGAAGCTAGTATTACTGTCCAATAGAATCGGAGAAAGGCAGTACAAAAAAAAAAAAAAAAAAAAAAAAAAAAAACCCCACAAAAAACACCCTGTAAAACAGTATGCCTCATGAAACTCGATGTGGAACTCCCCAACAAAACATTATTCAAGAGAACCACATGCTTCACCCTGGGTGAATTTCTTCTAGGAATCATAAAGATTGGGGGAAATCAAAGGAAATCTTTTGTTAAGAATCAAAGTTGTAGACTCCTGTCTTGAGTTGATTACTTTGAATTTTTCATCCCAAAATACATACAGGGCCTGGTCTAATTCTATGATCTTTATCATATGCAGCCAGATGCTGAAGAGAAATAGATACAACAGCAATATGGGAGTTACCCTCTCTAAAGCCCAACTGAAGTACCCCGGAGTCGGAAGTTTCACAAACAGAAAAACAACATACTTATCCTGAACAAGGGAAGGAGAAACAATTCAAACATTTAAATTAAAATTGCTATGAGAATACTGACTTGTTAGAAACTGAAGGAGCGAGCAATGCTTCTAAATTCCATGCTTTTCCATCAGAATACGGAGATAGACAACCTGGAAGTGCAGTTTCTTCACAATTGACTTTATCCAGTCATAACATTAATTTCCCTATGAATCAAATCATAAAATAAACTCATGACATATTCTCTGACTAAAAGAAGGCAAGATAAACTGAACGGTTAGTTGTCAGTGTAGTAAATTATGTACGAGCATCTTATTGCTGCATTTTTAAATAATGATGGAATTAGAAATAATCTAAGTTTCTATCAAAGAATAAACAGTGAAACAAATCTTGTATGCTCATTCTTTGGAATAAATTTAACACATCAAAAATAGAATCTCGTGCATTGATATGGAATAACGTAAATGATATATTGCTTGTGAAATAGCAAAATAAAAAATAGTATGATACAATTTGTGTTCAGAAACTGTGTACATGTATTTAGCTTCTTTTTTTTTTTTATTTTCTTCTTCTTTTTTTTTGGAGGCAGGGTCTCACTCTGTTGCCCAGACAGGAGTGCAATAGTGCAATGGCATGAAGCTGCTCACTGCAGCTTCAACCTCCTGAGCTCAAGGGATCCTCCCCACTCAGCCTACCAAAGTGTTGGGATTACAGACACGAGCCACTGCACCTGGCCAAATTTATGTGTATTTATTAATTTATAGAAAACATCCAAAAAAATAAACACCAAGCTATAATAATTCCTTCTAACAAGGGAGTGAGTTTGGAATGAAGAGGAAGACGTGAAACTTCCGCTACATAAAGATCTCTATGATCCACGATTATTAAAACAGCATGCATTTCTTTTATAATTAGAGAAAGAAAAAAATACGCATTGTTACCACTTGGTAGGAGGGCACCAGTTTTGTTTTAATCAGTATTTGAATTACATGTTAGTACACAGCACAAACCTGGAAGAGAAAGTCCAGAGGAATAATTAGAACAAAAAATCACACTTCAAAAAATGAGTGGGTGTTATCTTTACATAACAACAAGCGTTCCAGGTGAGTTGTAGTCAGGATCTACCACTGCTCCAGCTCCCTCAAATCACCTAAGCCCTGCCAAGGGGAAGATGGAGGACAGGGAAAGCCAAGTGCCAGCAAGTACTCTCCCCAACCAAAGGGCTGTTTCTGCAAGTTTTCTGTCATTAAGAAAAAAATGGAGTCCAAATGGGATGTGGACCCCTTCAGGACGCTGGCAGAGAAACACAAAGAATATGCCACAGTCATACCTTAGAGGAAGACTTCGAGGTTTAGACTTGAAATTCATCAAAAGCTTGTATGAAGTAAATAAAGCTACTCTACTTCTCCAAGTGTCAGTTTCCTCACCTATAAAATGGGAACCGCATGTCAACTTCATCAAATTGTTGCCAGAGTTAAATTCACAAAGATATTTAAAAGTGACTGTTACTATTACTGCAAGGGTTCACATTATTTATAAAAAAAAAAAAGAAAAAAAAAAGCATCAGACTTCAAAATACACAAAAGGAATAATGTCCATGTGTCCAAAGACAAGATGATCAGCTTTCGAAGCAGCCTGAGGTGCATGAGAATGAGGTCCATCCCTAACTAGAACTCTTCACAGCTCCACTGAAGAGGACACACACAGGGCCACAAGAAGCTAAGTGCATGGCCAGTGTAGAGTGACTGGTGAAGTGAGGGTGGAATTCCTAAAGACCCTCTGAAATGCAGTTACACAACAGGCTCCCAGGAAACACTGGAACAAACCAGGCAGCTGAGCAGATACTACGAGGAATGAGGTGAGCAGAGAAGAGCAGGAGCCACAGATCTCAGCAGAATACACCAAACTGCAAGGAGCTCCTGGCTCTGTGAACAGCAGCTGTGGCTGCATCAGAACCAATCTTGTGAGGCAGCTGCTGGGGACAGCTGAGATCACCTGTTTTTGCAGCCACACAACAGCAGTGCCTCTGGAACACAAATCACAAAATCCTCTCCATTCATCTTTAAGGTGACAGATGATGGATGCCCTCACATTACAACAGCCTGACTACACTTGCGGACAAATGTATTTAGAAACTCCCACCTAAAGGGGGAATAGTCAGGAGTAAAATGAGAATATTGAGGGATGGGGGAGGAACGCAGGTACTTGACCCCACAAACTCTACTGAAAACAAGGGAAGAGAATGTTGTACTGTGGTCTCCCCATACTTCATCTCATCACATCCATAGATGCTGCATGGTTCTTGTTCCCTTATTTACAAAGGTGTTGATGAGCCCAAGTGTAATTGATCCCGAAGGAGAAAATTCTTTACAAAGTACAATTAGTGTCTAATATCCATGACCAGGGTTTTAAGGGTTTTTAAAATTAGTAACCCACATTCAGGAATCACAAATGAAGCCTGTTGTAATGTGTGATATGAACAAGGTCTTATTTTCATGTAGATTAACACCTTGGTTTTTATGGATTAAACATAAAAGCATAAAAGCTGGCGTCATTCCAGAATCAAAGGAACTGTCCCTGAGGACATATGGAATTAAGGGACATCAATGATTAGGAAGCTACACGAAACTAGAAGTGCTCCCAGAAGTTTCCATTGTCTAGACAGAAAAATTAAACAGATCAGCCCGAGAGTAAAGGTACCTCCATGAATGCCCGAGGTGATGAACATTCCATTCAAAGCAAAATTGTGAAGCCTGAGGAGTTTCAAAGACGCCCCAAGTGCTCCACACCTTGAAAGTCACTCCCACAAAGCTGGAGCACCACCTGTTCCTGAGGATCAGCTTGCCATCTGTGTCTTTGAGACACTGCCCAGTCAGGCCTCAGTTGAGAAGAGGCCATTGATGTCACGTGTAAAATGCCTAAACCATCTTCATCTTTAGGTAGCTATTTGGGGAACTTTCCACCAAATGGGTTGGTGGAAAATGGCGCACCAAAGACACATGCCTGGGAAGTGAGATTTTCTCCTCTGCTCTTAGCATCTCCTGGGTAAACCAATTATGACACTCCCTGCCGCCTCAATATCCACATCTGCGAAAAAGGCGCTGGTGAGGGTGACATTTTCACGAAGCCACAGTCCATGTCACCCCCTGCAAAACCCTGAACTTGTGCACTGGTGGGCCAGGCAGCATATTTCTCCCCATAGCGGCTGCATTGCGCTCTGCCTGGAGAGAAAAGAGGGTAGTGGCACAATGGACAGCGCCCAGAACTCAGGCCGGTTCCCACAGCAGCTTAGGAAAGCAGGCGGCTCCCTGGGCTGCAGGAGGCGCAACGCCCAGGAAAGACCCCAGGTGCAGGTGGGAGAGGGAACCCAGCAGAGCAGCGCGAAGTGGGGTGAGGACCACACCCGTCCGAGTTGGACAAGGGCAGATGCACTTCGCGGCGTCACGCCTTCCTCATCGCCCAGCCTGGACCTGCCCCTCCTGTCTCTCTCCGGACTCACTTCCCATGGCAAGGAGGTGCCCGCGATCAGTAGCCGGCATCGCCGTGGAAGCGGCGAGGTCCACACTGCTCTGCCCAACACTCCTAGGTTGCCCGCCTCCTCGCATGTCGTCTGCTGGGATTCTAGTCCAGCCGCCTTGCCACCAACGGGCGGGGAACCGTTAAGAGCTACCGTTTCCAGTCCGCCTGGCCGGGCGGGAGCTGCCCCGCTCACCGGAAGAGAATTGCGCCCCGCCCCCCGAGCCCGGGGCATGCTGGGATTGTAGTCCCGAAGCGCTTGAAACAACGGGCGGGAGCGGTAAGGAGACTACAGCTCCCAGAATGCACAGCGAGGCCGGCACAGCCCGGCTTCCCCCTTCAGCACTGCGCACCACGCCCTGTTCATGCTGGCTGGGATTGTAATCCGGTCGCCCTGCAATTAAAAAACTGGAAGCTAACCAGTTGTCAAAGATGACAACTCCCAGTATGCCAGGCGTAGCTCCCGCCCTCGAATCCACACCTCTCCGAGTCCAGAGCAGTTCTGCCATGATAACGGGAGCCTGACTGTTCCCAAACCTTTTCTGCCTGCCGGGCGACAGCAGGACCAGGGCGGCTGGTCTTACCGTGTAATTATGTTACTACCTCTCCCTAAAATGCTGTCTTCATGCTTTGTCATTGCCAGAAGTTTGATTTCTCACGGAGCAGCAGGGGACCAGGAGCTGCTCACAAACCTGTCAGGGTTGCCATAGTAACGCTCCTCTTCCTGGAGCGGTACTCGCCCCACCCCTTCCCTCGCCCCCGCCCCTTCTCCTCGCCCCCGGCCCTTCTTCTTGCCCTGCTTCTTCCCTCGGGGTTGCCTTTCCCCTCGGCACCGCCCCTCCTCCTCGCCCCACCCCTGACACGCCCCTTCGGACATGCGCAGTGTAGTCCCTGCGTAGGACGGGCTAATGGCCAGGTGTGTGACAGTTCTCTGACTTCTTGGCATCCCACGCGGGAAGCTCCCTCGTAAGTGTCTGAAACTATCAGTTGACTGCCAGAAATGGATATACGCGGTCGCTGATAACCTGGCACTTGCCTTTTCAAACCCACCATTTCCTCTATCCTCTAGGCTGTCACAAATCCTCCTCTGCACCCCAGCCCCTTGGACCCGGGCCTGGCTGCATGGCCCACACCTGGGTCAGGCCTCTCACAGGGACACTCCTGCCACTCTAATAAAGAGTAGAAAACGTCACAGTGAAAGGCCTGACCCTGCTGCATCCAGTCAGGAAACAGCCACAGGTAAGGGAGCCCCTAAGACACTTTGGGAGCCACATCTACCACTTCTCTGCCCCCGACCCAAGCTGGTCCCAGACCTTGGGGTCCTAGTGTGGACCTCCCGGTGGTAATTAACGCAGGTGCAGAACCAGAGAGCCCATTGGTCCCTCCCAACACATGAGGGAAGTTTGTGTGGTGAGGTCATGAACAGTGTCTGCGTTTTCTGCTGTGAACAGGGCTTTCTTGGAAACAATTTCCCTTTTTAAATATCCTTTCGGAACCACGTTTAACAAGTTGCTGGTGGAACTTAACAGTGATAATTCTTTGACTCCATTTTTCTTTTTTCTTTTTTTGAGACGGAGTCTCACTCTGTAGCCCAGATTGGAGTGCAGTGACCCAATCTGGGCTCACAGCAACCTCCGCCTCCCGGGGTTCAAGCAGTTGTTCTGCCTCAGCCTTCCCAGTAGCTGAAATTACAGGCACCCGCTGCCACGCCTGGCTAAGTTTTGTATTTTTAGTACAGATGGAGTTTCACCATGTTGACCAGTCTGGTTTCGAACTCCTGACCTCAAGTGATCCGCCCGTCTTGGTCTCTCAAAGTGCTGGGATTACAGGCGTGAGCCACAGGGCCCGGCCTGAATCCATTTTAACATTTAATTTTCCAGATTAACGCGAAGTACCCCACGACTACACGCTTTTACATCTACCTTTATGAAACTAGAGAAGGCACAGCCTCAGCTCTGTGCAGGACGGACGCACAAGAGCAGAATCTCTGTGGGCCGTCTTTCTGGAGTATCAATATTACTGCAGGATTTGAGAAAGAAACACATTTAAATAATTTACAATGTAAGACACTGGAAATTTAAGAGAAGGCTGGAAAGTCATTGGCCTTTAATAACTGTCAGTCATCTGTGCCTAACTCGGACTTTCTCCAAGAAAAAAAAAAAAAAACAAACTCTAAGGAGAATCTATTTTTCATTCTTCTAAGTAGTTAAAATTAGAAATTACAACAAGTCAATAGAAAGCTCTGCCCTGCCAGTCTCCTAAATCACAATATGGCCTTGGTATGGAATTTTTTTTTTTTTGGAGGGGCGTGTTGACATGTTGGGTATAAAAATTGGGGGGAAGGTTTGACCAATTTTTGGAAGTTTTCAGCTATTAGTTGGTGATTTACTTTGCACCTCATTTAATTTTTCTGTCCCCTCTCCAACTTGGACTCAATCACTCCACAGGTCTCTAAGACTCTTCGTTTTTTTTAAGCTTTTTCACTCTTTTATTCTGAATGGACGATTTCTATTGCTCTGTCTTCTGCTTCTAACCTTTGAATAAGCTCAAAAGTATTTTTAAAATTTCCTTATCTTCCTATTGTTTCATAATTTCCATATCTTTGCTGAGGTTCCACATCTCTTTATTCATTGTTAGAATATTTTCCTTTACCCCCATGAACAGATTTATGATAGCTGCCTTTAAACATTCTGAATTAGAACACATTGAATGTCTTAGGATCACTTTTACTGCCTGCCTTTTAAATTGTGTATGGGTTACATTTTCGTATTTCTTCACACGTCTCATGAATTTCAAAGTTGGGTACTAAAACTGTAAAGAATCATTATAGAGACTCTCAATTCTGTTGTGTACTTTTCAAGAGCGGTGTTATTGTTTACAAATGGTGTCAATCGTGCTGGATTCAAACGCCAATACCTATCTCCCCTATAGTGGGCACAGCTGAAATTCTCATTGAGTTCTTACTCACACATAGGTCATATTTGTATTATGTAGATGTGTTTCTATAACAATATATGTTATTTGGGTGTCATCATTATAATCTACGTTAATTCAACAAGCTACTCCAGTATTACTGAAAGCCAGGACCCCAGTTTTGTCGGCTAATTGGATTTTGTATAAATCAAAGTATATAGTATGTATACTTTTACATCTACTATATGGAACAGTATATTTGTGATACTCCTTCATGGTGTTGCAGATAGATATGGTCTGTTCTTTTTTTTTTTTTTTTTCAAGATAGAGTCTCACTCTGTTGCTCAGGTTGGAGAGTGCAGTGATGCAGTCTTGGTTCACTGCAACCTCCACCTCCTGGGTTCAAGTAATTCTCCTGCCTCAGCCTCCTGAATAGCTGGGATTAGAGGTATGCATCACCACACCTGGCTATCTTTTGTATTTTTAGCAGAGACGGGGCTTCACCATGTTGGCCAGGCTGGTCTTGAATTCCTGACCTCAGGTGATCCACCCACCTCCGCCTCCCAAAGTGCTGGGATTACAGGCGTGAGCCACTGCACCCAGCCAACAATTTGTTTTTTCATTTTAACAGTTTTTAAGTGTGCAGGTCAAAGGAATTAATCACATTCACACTGTTTTATGAGCATCCTCCACATTTATAGAGAGTGTTTTTCATCCTGCAAAGCTGAAACTCTGTACCCATTAAACACCTCACCTACCTTCCTGCAGCCCCGGGAACCACTCTTCTACTTTGTGTCTCTATAAACTTAACTACTCTAAGTACCTCGTATGAGTGGAATCATACCGTATGGTGAAGAAATCATGAGAAAGCGTAATACACACTATATAATGTAGGTTTATTTATTTGAACAAAAGCACTAACAGAGATCAGCAGTACATGGTGATTATAGAGGAAGAGATAAAAAGAGAAAAGGATTGGACAGACACATTAAATTTATGACAATGATGCTCAAGTATCACAGCAGTGAGTCCCCTGCCCCAGTCACAGGGCTGATCGCAGTGGAGCCTTGTGCAGCTGTCTAACTCTCAGAGCACATGCTCAGCCCAAACTTCACCGAGCCCTGAGGCATTCTGCCCCTGCCACCTGGGCACTCAGTGGGCCTGAGATTCTTCATGGCCTGGTCTTCTTGGCCTTGAGGGCATGACTGGCCTCCTGGGATGGGGCTCAGCGGCAGGACAGGTTGTAGCTGTAGGACAGAGCAACACCTGTGAGGCTCCAGGAGCTACAACTCAGGCCTCCCTCCCAGTGCCTGCTCCCATTCAACAGGGCCTGCTGCTGACCAGGGAGCCGTGGCCACAGGCTGTCTGAAACTGACCACAAGACAGAGTCTCCACCCACCCTCTGTCAATCAGCTAGGCTCTCACCTCTCAATCGGACTGTGCTGCTCCATGGACTTGAAACCAACCCCATATTACTCCTGAGTCTGAAGATGATAATTCCCTCTTGTCACAGAAGCAGCTGTATTTCTTGGAGGACTTTAATCTCCTGGAGCCAGAGGGAAAAACAGGAGGCTGACAGGGCCCCGGGTGGAAGACGCTGAAGGGCCCTTAGGGAGGGAGTAAACTGGGGCCAATCTCTAGGGCTTTTCTCTTAATGGGCCCCCTCTTCTCCAATCCCATGCAGCCTCACCCTTTTCTCAGAGTTGAATATAAACAGATAAACAGCCCCCCGCTAGGAATTTGTCCAGGATTCCTGTCCCCTACCCATACCCTCCATTGGGATGGGTCTCCTCTGTGTATCAAACCCTCCCAATAAATCCAGGATGCAGAGGATGGAGCCAGGGAGTATTCTACCCAGGGTAAGTGTGTGGGAGTCTCTGACTTCCACATCCCACCCTCCCCCAAAGTGAGGGCCCCATCTGCTCCGCTTTTTCCTTTCTGGGTGTTGATCACATTTCCCTGGAAGACAGCCAGCCAAAGACTCTCAGAGAGGCCCCTGGCCCATGACCTGCCCCCATCCCCACACCCTCCCACACTGCACTACTGCTAGACCAGCAAGGGTGAGAAATGTGCACAGAACAGCACTGGGCCCTGCCTCAGGCTCTGGGCTCTAGATAAGGAGGTGTGGGAGCTGTGGCTCAGGGACCTTCTGCCCCAACACTCTCTGACAAACGGAGGCCCAGTATAGAAAGAAAATGCTCGGCCACTTAGGAGCTGCCTGACTTGGGAGGGGCATAATTTCCCTCTCCTTCCATAGGCACCGCCTGAGGGAGAGGCTGAGTCCAGCTCCTGCAGCTTTGCAGTCAGGCAGCTCTGCAGCTTCACCACTCAGGGAACAGGGACTGGCAGCTGCTCTGGAGCCTCCACCATTCAGAAGTAAGATGGGCCTGACTCCCCAGCTCACGGGGCATGGGGAGGACTGTGGGGCTCACACGGGAGGAGGCTTGCTAAGATGGAAGGGCTGAGTCCAAGACTCTCTCCTCCCAAACCTCAGGATCCCGGTCCCCAACCTGCCTGCCCCAGGCTCACTCCCATCCACACAGTCCTTCATGGCAGTGTCCAGCTTCACCAGGTCAGTGAGGAACCCCCACAGAGAAGGCACATCACCCTGGCCATTGGGGTGGTAGTGGTGGTGAGCCCCCACTGTCAGGGGCCTACCCAAGACCTGTCCCCTGAAATATCACCAATCACTCCTGCCCAGACACCCCCTCCCTAGGTCTCCCACTTGGAACAGCCCAAGACCCGCAGTTACCTCCCCCAGCACTCACCCTCCTCTCCCCCATCTCCCCAGCTGGCTTCCAAGGCCACTGGACACCCCCAGTTACTTCTATGGTGGGATTTTAGCAAGTCATAAGGTCATGGGGTCCCCTGTCCCACCATTCGCCAAATCTTCACTGAGCCCAACTCACCCAGGTGGTTTCTCTGGTCTCTCTAATGGAGGCATTTCAGGTCCTGTGGCCACAGGAGGGCAGGGCTGGGGGAGGAAGACCCCCTGCTCTCTTGATGTGGAGGCCTCCAGATGGGGGGAAAGAAGCCTGTCCTCGGACTCCCTGGAGCCCCTCCCACCACAGACCCACTCACCTGCTGCCCCACAGCCTCATCTGCACTGTCTGGGGATTGGTCTCCAGGCCACCCCTGTCCACCGGGTCACACTTTGCTCCACTGCTCGGCCACCATCTGCGGGGCTAAGAGCAGTACGGGAGAAGCCTGGTGGACGGGTCGCGTGACGTGTCTTGCTGTCTTTGCTGAGGGTGAGCACCAGGTCTGGAGGGGAGGAACAGGGCCTGGCGATGCCCAGTGGAGCCTGCAGCTGGAACCCTGGGCTAGGCCTTTGGGGAAGCGGGACCCTCACCCTCAGCCCCAACCAAGAATGGCAAGGTTGGCTCCCCACCCCAGCACAGGCTGGACGATCCAGGGCTGCAGAATCCCTGAGACTGGTGGGATTCCCCTGTTTCTTCAAGAAGCACCTCCTCTTGCTTTCCACAGCAGGAATTCGAGCAGGCTCCAGCGGAGCCTCTTCCATGCCTGTTAGACGCAGCCTCTTGCAGGGATGCACGTCCTTGGGATGGAGCCATAGCCTTGACCCT
>NW_022334940.1:496624-505745 GCF_002776525.5 Piliocolobus tephrosceles
AGAACTGTTGTGTTCTCAAAGAGAAGTATCCCAGCAGTCAGAAAGCTGCTGGTTGATCCCTACCAGGGACAGACCAGGGTATGATGAAGAACGCAGGTTCAATTCCCATTTCTGCTGCTTCTTGGCTGTGTGTCCCTGGACGGGTCACTGCTTCTCTAAGTCTCCATGTCTTCATTTCTAAAATGGTGATAACAAGACCTACCTTACAGGCTTGTGGTCAGGACTCATGAAAAGCAGGTTGTGAATGCAAAGCCTTTGCTCGCATATGTTCCTTCCTGCCACAGGCCCTTTGCACAGGCTGTTCCCTCCATCTGAAACCCCTTCCCTCCCAGCTTTGCCAAGGGAACTCCTTTCCCTTTAGCTGTTGGTTTAAGTGCTTCTTCCTCCAAGAAGCCTTCCCTGACTTCCATGGAAAGTCTTTTAGAAACCCCTAGAGCATGATCGAAGCTTTATATTTTTTCAGGGCTATAGGTGATTATATATCTCCCACCAATCCCTAAGCCTGGGTTGACTTTTGCCCTCTGCCATAGGAGCTTGTGTGGAATGAACGCTGTTGAAAGAATATTGGTCACAGCGTCATCTTTGCTGACATCTTGGTCTTTCCATTCTTGCAATGAAACAGTTGGACTTTGACAAGGGGTCCCTCCCCAACCCCCACCTTCTCTGCTAGTAGCTGGACTGCACCAAGTGAGGGAAGGAGGAAGGGGGGTTCATGCTCTAAAGTTGCAGGGTTCTCTCTGGGGACTCAGCCCTGCCTGAGCTCCCTTTATGTGGTGTCCCCCAGAGGCCATGCTCCCCATCTCGACAGCTCTTTCTTTTCTGCACATGCTGCCTGCCTTGCCCTACAGCAATCTCTCAAGCATCCAGGCTGGCAGACTCCCTTCTCCCTCCCCTACTCTCCCTTCAGAGGAGCTCAGTCAATCAAGGATTTCTTCTCCCCAACCCCAAGCCGACTGTGTCTCTGTGTCCCTGCCATCATGGCACAATCCCACACCCTCATCTTCCCTAACCAAGTAGCATGTTCCTCAAAGGCCACAACTGTGTCTTCATCATCTTCATCCCCCGGGATCAGACACTGGGCCTGGTGTCTAGTAAGTGTCCAATACATATTTGCTAAAATGACATGAACGTAGGACTCTGGTAGAGGTTCCTCTTATCGAAGGAGGTTGTGCAAGTTAGCTTTGGGCTTTAAAGAATAGAAACTCAGCTCACACTGATTTAAAGTATAAAGGGGACTTATTGGCTTGTATTAATGAAAAGCCTAGTAGAAGGGTGAGCTGCAGGTTTGGTTTGATCAGAGCTTCAACTTCTGCGTGTTAGCTTTTGTTTGTTTTGTTTGTTTGTTTCCTCTGGCTGGTTTTCTTCATGGCGTTAAAACAAGCATGACAATTCCAGGTCTCATTCTGTCCAGATGAAGATCTCTTGGAGTGGCTACTTGGAAGGCATCTTTTCCAGAGGCCTCTGATGTTGATTCTTCTTTAGACTCTAACCTGGTTACATGTCCATCCTTGAACCAGTGGCTGCAGCTGAAGGTACGATTTAGAAAATTAGCTTAGATTTGGAGTCAGGAAGGCAGTTAGCTCCCCCCAAAAGGGGAACCACATGAGAGAAGCATGGAGATCCCCTCAAAATTGGAGCACTTACCAAGAGAACAGAAAGTGGGCAAGACCGTCAAAGCATCCACTCTAGGAGTTTAATTATATTCAAATCTACAGCAAAAAAAGAAGCTGTTTTTCAGGCAAAAACCAACCCAGGGAAAACTTTGCTAAATGTCCAGATATTTCACCAGAACCTTGTGTCAAACATAAGAAGATAACAGATTTCTATACTCTCTGACTGAATTTTGCTGACCAAATCCAAAGTCAATCCAAAGAGCCACAGATGACTTTACTGAATTTTCTTTAATGTATTTGTTTTTCTGATTATGATAACAACACATACTTGTTAAAATATTTAAATAATGCAAAATAAGTGTATGTGGTTAACTGTATGAGTGTGTGAGTGAGTGTGGGGAGGGGATGTGTGTATCCTTGACTGTGGGAGGCAGTGTGTATATGTGAGTGTGCATGCACATGCGCTGTCATGAAAAATTCTGAAAGAGCCCCTCCCTGCCTTTTTTATTTTTTATTTTTTTGAAACAGAATCTTGCTCTGTTGCCCAGACTGGAGTGCAGTGGTGTGATCTTGGCTCACTGCAACCTCCACATCCCGGGTTCAAGCAATTCTCCTGCCTCAGCCTCCTGGGAAGCTGAGATTACATGCACGCAACACCATGCCCTGATTTTTTTTTTTTTTTTTTTTGTGCTAGAGACAGGATTTTGTCATGTTGGCCAGCCTGGTCTTAAACTCCTGAACTCAGGTGATCCACCCTCCTGGGCCTCCCAAAGTGCTGGGATTACAGGTGTGAGCCACCGTGCCCAGCCAAGAAACCCCTTTTGCATACAGAGCTTTGCTCCTTTGCATGAAAATGTTCATCAACAGGTGGGGTCAGCTGGTGGATGTGTTTAAAATCATGACAGAAGTGGCCAAGGAGCTCTTTAGAAAGGGCAGAGGGGAGCGGTATATCCAAGTTGATCCCTGACCAATCATTGGGTGTTTGTCAGCCGCAAACACCCAAGCCAGCTGGGCCAGCCCTAGTCAACCCAACTTCTGTTCCCACCAGCAGCATCTAAGAAGGTTTGACCTTGAGTCATTCTCAGGCCACCCCCAAAGCAAACCAGCAAATGGTCAACTTTATGATAACGAAGTCAACATATTATAATCTCATGGGCAGTCAGTTACAAGGGCAAACATTCGTTCAGTCACCAATATTCACTGAGCACCTACTATGTCCCAGGCACAGTTTCTGGTGCTGGGGATGCCACTGAGAACAAGATGGACAAAAATTCATTTGCTGGTGGCACTGATGGGAACAAGTAAATGACAAAATGAGTGAACAGCCTGTAGAGAGGGTTAATTGGTGGTAAGTGCTCTAGATAAAAATAAAGCAGGAACAGTAGATCCAGAACACCAGGTGGGTTTGCAGTTTTAAAAAGACTGGTCAGCTGGGGCTTCATGGGAAGCCCACATTTCAGTGAAGACCTGAAGGAGGTGAGGGCCGAGCCACGTGGATCTCTAGCAGAAGAGCAACCCCCGGGCAGAGGCCACAGCAAGTGCGAAGGACCGGTGATAGCACACACCTGGCTGGTTCAAGGAACAGAGAAGGGGCCAGTGTGGATTTAGTAGCTTTTTAAAAACTGATGATAAAAGTAAATGGTGCTTGTGGAACCACCACCCAGAAAAACGAATAAAAGAGAAACTGAAAGTCCACAGACACTGAATGGTGGGGGCGGGGAAGATGCACTAAGGATCTGGGTGTCTGCGGTACAGTTCACTTGATAATCAAAGCGATTTTCCGTTTTGACAAGGCAATGCCAAAATAGTGCAGCTGCGCTCAAACCTCCCAGCTGCAGCAAAACACCTGGCATTTTTACAGCTCGCACCCCAGGCCTGAGCCGAGCCAGGTACATAGTAGGCGCACACTCTGCTTCTACACACTCCCAGTTTCCCTGTGTCCTAAGGGGGTGAGGAAAGATGAGTACAAACCCCCCAAGGTACATACAGACTGACTGATCCCCAGATCCCCACAGGCTGCCAGCCAGGCCCCCAGCAGCCCCAGAATGACAGTGTTGTCTCTTCCTCCTCCTGCTTTTAAGAGCTGTGAAGGAGGCTTGTCTCGTGCTGCACAATTGCCCCTTAATTGCTATTTCCTCTCAGTTATGAATTATGTCATGGATATGGCCGCTCACGTTATTAAATTTCTACACAGGCCTTATCATCTGGAGCCTGGCCAGCAACCCAGCCTGACCTACTTTCCCACTGGATTTCAAAACTGCCTCCCTTGTCCT
This sequence comes from Piliocolobus tephrosceles, assembly GCF_002776525.5. NCBI lineage: Eukaryota > Metazoa > Chordata > Mammalia > Primates > Cercopithecidae > Piliocolobus > Piliocolobus tephrosceles. The sequence goes on from NW_022334940.1 coordinate 500,511, forward strand.
CTCGTTGGACTTTTCCTAAGGAGAGTCTACTGTGCCCGAAAACTCAACACTAAAAATAAAAACTAAAACGCAGAAGGGGAGTCACAGCTGACCCCACTGAAGGCCTGAGGCTCAGAGCGGCTCCTGGTGACTGGGGCCAAACCCCTCCCTACCTAGAAGCTTCCTCAGAAAACCTGTCCTTGGGATGCAGGGTTCCCAGCAGGACAAGCAGGGACACAGTCATAGTCCCAGGTCCCCTGCGTGATCAGATCCCACTCTTGCCTTTTTTGGTCATGGCCGGGATGACTGACTTTGGAGGCAGGTAAACCTAGGTTCAAACCTTGGCTCTGACACTGACTAGCCCATTCATTCATTCATTCATTCATTCATTCTTCATTCATTCACTACAGATATTGACCGTCTCCTGAGTGCTGGCCCTGTGCTGAGCAGTGGGGAAATACCTGAGAACGAGGCAGACACAGTCTCTGCTCTCATAGAACTTTTAATCTAGTGGGCAGAGATGGGCACAAAACACAAATTTTGAAATTAGGGCAATGTGGAAAATAAGACAGTGTGGTAGGCTTGAGACCAGCAGGGCTGCCTGTGGCTAAGACAGTTAGGCAGGACTCTCTGCAAGGAGGGGTCATTTAAGCAAAGACCCCAATCATGAGAAGAGCCGGATCCAGGAGGCCGGCCCTAATGAGGAGGTGCCTCGTGTGCAGGATAGAAGGAAGCACTTGCTCTCAGGCTCAGCCACGCGCAGGTTGGCTTCACCCTGGGGATCTCACTTGCCCCAACCTAGTCCAGGCCTGCTGGGAAGGAAAGGCATCTAAGCAAAGGGCACAGCAAATGCAAAGGCCCTGCAGTGGGATGAACCTGGCACCCTGGTGCAGAGACAGCCAGGGAACAGTGCAGTGCAGGGATGGGGAGGGCGGTGAAGCTGGAGGGGTGGGGGTGCAGACCACAGAGGGCCTCAAAGGCCATGGTGAGGATTTGGTAAGGGAGAAGCTCTATTGTGAGGGCAGAGCTGGCAATCCTCGTGGGTGAGGGGATTTTTGCAGGGGAGGTGGGGAAGACTCAGGACGCATTTATAGGTTGGATGATTTCTTCATTGATGTAGGAGAGATTAGCAAGTGCTTCATTTCTCAGAGTCTTTAATATTCTTCATCTGGGAAGTGGGAATCATAACATGAACTTCCCCAGAGGTGCTGCTAGTTTGGATTCCATCCTTTCCTCCTTTCAGAGACTATCCTGTGATTTCCTAAAATATTTCCATTAGTTTGTTTCAATTTTCTGATTTTCTTCCCTTAGGGCCCTCCACAGGCCTCTGTGCTAGTGCCTGGAATGATGGCAAGTGTCCAAAAAAATTTTTTTTCTTTTTGAGACATTCTTGCTCTGTCACCCAGGCTGGAGTGCAGTGGCATGATCTCGGCTCACTGCAGCCTCCGCCTCCCAGGTTCAAGTGATTCTCATGCCTCAGTCACCCAAGTAACTGGGACTACAGGGATGCACCATCACGCCTGGCTAATTTGTGTGGTTTTAGTAGAGACACAGTTTCACCATGTTGGCCAGGCTGGACTTGTCTCCTGACCTTGAGTGGTCCGCCTACCTTTGCTTCCCAGAATGTTGGAATTACAGGCATGAGCCACTGCGCCTAGTCAAGTGTACAAATTCTTATTCCAAAACTGAACTTTGGGCTGGGTGCCATGGCTCACACTTGCAATCCGAAAAGTTTGGGAGGCTGGGACGATTGCTTGGGCCCAGGAGTTTGAGGCCAGCCTGGGCAACATGGTAGGACCCTGTCTCTACAATAAATAAAAGGAGGTTGTGGCTGCAGTGAGCTGTGTTCACATGGCTATACTCCAGTCCGAGCAAAAGTGAAACCCTGTCTCAAAACAAAAATCATGACTTGGGCAATAGCCACCGTTTTCCTGGATTCTCAACAGAAACCTATGGTGAAATTTAAAATGCAAAGCTTGAGGTATGTGACTTCAAGATGGTAAGAAAACCATCAAGCAGACTTGTCATGGGATGTCTGATAAATTGTTGGATATATGGCCTAGGGGCCTAGACGATCGATTTTAGATTTGTAAACATCTTAATATGGAGGGAGGATTTTTTTTTTTTTTTTTTAGATGGAGTCTCGCTCTGTTACCAGGCTGGAGTGCAGTGGCACCATCTTGGCTCACTGTAGCCTCCATCTCGGGGGTTCAGGTGGTTCTCCTGCCTCAGCCTCCTGGGTGGCTGGGATTGCAGGCACATGCCATCATGCCTGGCCGATTTTTTTTGTATTTTTAGTAGAGATGGGGTTTCGCCATGTTGGCCAGACTGGTCTTGGGCTCCCAATTTCAGGTGGTCCACCTGCCTCGGCCTCCCACAGTGCAGGGATTGGAGGCATGAGCCACCGTGCCCAGTCTTAATATGGAGAATTTTCAAACATATGAAGTAAACAAAATGATACACTAAACCATTACATACAAGTTTCAACACCACCATTCTAGTTAGACATATCTGTTTACTAACTACATGCCCTTTTTAGATAAAATTTATTTAAATTGAAATACAAAAATCCGGCCAGGCGTGGTGGCTCATGCCTGTGATCCCAGCACTTTGGGAGGCCGGGGTGGGTGGATCACCTGATGTCGGGAGTTCGAGACCAGCCTGGCTAGCATGGTGAAGCCCCATCTCTGCTGGAAGTATGGAAATCGGCCAGGAATGGTGGTGCATGCCTGTGGTCCCAGCTGCTCAGGAGGCTGAGGCAAAGGAATCGCTTGGGCCCAGGAGGCGGAGGTTGCGGTAAGTCGAGATTGCCACTGCACTCCAGCTTGGGTGACAGAGTGAAACTTCATCTCAAAAAAAAGTATATATTATATATATATACATGAATCTAAGCTATAATTTTGGTAAATTGTTCTCCTTCGCTCACACCTTACCAGGACAAAAGGAGCTCACTTATCTATACCCAGGCAATTAAGCAATCTCCACCACCTCCGTGCTCAAATGTTTTCATCATAGACTAGGGTTCATTTTTATTTCCTTCCCTGGAACTTTGTAATTCTTTCAGCATAAACATTGCTGAGATTCAACAGTCTTTATTGCTGAGTAGGACTCTATTGTATGAATATACTATAATTTGTTCATCTGTTTTCCTGCTATTGAACATTTTGTTGGTTTCTAGATTTTGGCAAGTGTTATTAAACTGCTATGAACATTTGCACACAAGTATTGTGACTTCTTTGCGTGTAGTGGTATCTTGTGGTTTCAGTCTGCATTTCTCTGACTAATGAACATGTTTTCATGTGCTTATTGGCCATTAATATGTCTTTGAGTTTGAGTGTCTATTTTTAAATTAGGTTGGTTTTTATTACGAAGCTATAGGAACTCCTATGTGTTTTGAAAAAAATTCCTTGTCAGTTATTTTGCAAATATCTTCAAAAAAAAAAAAAAAGAAATTATACTAAGGAATGAAACAAATGAGAAATATTTAATGTGGGTGTTTTCTACTCCCTGTCTTTGTAAAAAGACAGAAAGCTATAAAATTTATCCTGTAAGGTAGAAGTTCCTGTTCCCAATACCCTGAACAACATAACCAAAAGTATTTTAGAATAATCTCACTTGTGAATACAAAACTATGTGATTAATAACAATGTCAATAAGGATAATTTAATGATACTTTAAAATAATAATATAAAAGCACAAAGGGTTTATCCCAAGTATAGAAGTCATCATATTAAGAAAAACATTAATATATTACTATAGCTTATATTGCATCTCTGAAAAATGAGTCTATAAATCAATAAATGAGTAGATATTACAGGGTGTTTTATCAAGTCAATCCATTATTATTTTAAAGTCTTATAAAGACATATAAGTAGGGACGGAGCAAGATGGCCGAATAGGAACAGCTCCAGTCTCCAACTCCCAGCGCGAGTGACACAGAAGACCAATGATTTCTGCATTTTCAACTGAGGTACTGGGGTCATCTCACTAGGGTGTGCTGGACAATCGGTGCTGGTCAGCTGTTGAGCCCGACCAGCGAGAGCTGAAGCAGGGTGAGGCATCGCCTCACCTGGGAAGTGCAAGGGGGAAGGGAATCCCTTTTCCTAGCCAGGGGAACTGAGACACACAACATCTGGAAAATCGGGTAACTCCCACCCCAATACTGTGCTGTAAGCAAACGGGTGCACCAGGAGAATATACCCCACACCTGGCCGGGAGGGTCCCACGCCCACGGAGCCTCCCTCCTTGCTAACACAGCAGTCTGCAGCGATCTAACCGCAAGGCAGCAGCGAGGCTGGGGGAGGGGCGCCTGCCATTGCTGAGGCTTAAGCAGGTAAACAAAGCCGCTGGGAAGCTCGAACTGGGTGGAGCTCACAGCAGCTCAAGGAAACCTGCCTGTCTCTGTAGACTCCGCCTCTGGGGATAGGGCACAGCTAAAAAAATAACACGGGAAGCAGCAGAGGCCTGTGCAGACACGAACAACTCTGTCTGACAGCTTTGAAGAGAGCAGTGGATCTCCCAACATGGAGGTTGAGATCTGAGAAGGGACAGACTGCCTGCTCAAGTGGGTCCCTGACCCCTGAGTAGCCTAACTGGGAGACATCCCCCACTAGGGGCAGTCTGACACCCCACACCTCACAGGGTCTAGTACACCACTGAGGGGAAGCTTCCAAAGTAAGAATCAGACAGGTACACTCGCTGTTCAGCAATATTCTATCTTCTGCAACCTCTGCTGCTGATACCCAGGCAAACAGGGTCTGGAGTGGACCTCAAGCAATCTCCAACAGACCTACAGCTGAAGGTCCTGACTATTAGAAGGAAAACTATCAAACAGGAAGAACACCTATACCAAAACCCCATCAGTACGTCACCATCATCAAAGACCAGAGGCAGATAAAACCACGAAGATGGGGAAGAAGCAGGGCAGAAAAGCTGGAAATTCAAAAAATAAGAGCGCATCTCCCCCTGCAAAGGAGCGCAGCTCATCGCCAGCAATGGATCAAAGCTGGTCAGAGAATGATTTTGACGAGATGAGAGAAGAAGGCTTCTGTCCATCAAACTTCTCAGAGCTAAAGGAGGAATTACGTACCCAGCGCAAAGAAACTAAAAATCTTGAAAAAAGAGTGGAAGAATTGACAGCTAGACTAATTAATGCAGAGAAGTTCATAAACGAAATGACAGAGATGAAAACCATGACACGAGAAATACGTGACAAATGCACAAGCTTCAGTAACCAACTCGATCAACTGGAAGAAA
>NW_022334940.1:510745-511035 GCF_002776525.5 Piliocolobus tephrosceles
TGTTAGACCTAATACCATAAAATCCCTAGAAGAAAATCTAGGTAGTACCATTCAGGACATAGGCATGGGCAAGGACTTCATGTCTAAAACACCAAAAGCAACGGCAGCAAAAACCAAAATTGATAAATGGGATCTAATTAAACTAAAGAGCTTCTGCACAGCAAAAGAAACTACCATCAGAGTGAACAGGCAACCTACAGAATGGGAGAAAATTTTTGCAATCTACTCATCTGACAAAGGGCTAATATCCAGAATCTACAAAGATCTCAAACAAATATACAAGAAAAAAA
>NW_022334940.1:511135-512264 GCF_002776525.5 Piliocolobus tephrosceles
AGGAACACTTTTACACTGTTGGTGGGATTGTAAACTAGTTCAACCATAATGGAAAACAGTATGGCAATTCCTCAAGGATCTAGAACTAGATGTAACATATGACCCATCCATGCCACTACTGGGTATATACCCAAAGGATTATAAATTATTCTACTACAAAGACACATGCACACGCATGTTTATTGCGGCACTATTCACAATAGCAAAGACTTGGAATCAACCCAAATGTCCATCAGTGACAGACTGGATTAAGAAAATGTGGCACATATACACCATGGAATACTATGCAGCCATAAAAAAGGATGAGTTTGCGTCCTTTGTAGGGACATGGATGCAGCTGGAAACCATCATTCCTAGCAAACTATCACAAGAAGAGAAAACCAAACACCGCATGTTCTCACTCATAGGTGGGAACTGAACAATGAGATCACTTGGACGCGGGAAGGGGAACATCACACACTGGGGCCTATTATTGGCCGGGGGGGGGGGGGATTGCATTGGGGAGTTATACATGATATAAATGATGAATTGATTGGTGCTGACGAGTTGATGGGTGCAGCACACCAACATGGCACAAGTATACATATGTAACAAACCTGCACTTTATGCACATGTACCCTACAACTTAAAGTATTATAAATAATAATAATAATAATAAAAAAAGACATATAAGTATTACAGACTAGTTCCTTAATATTATCAAGAGTATATTCTAAGCTATTAATAATAATTGACATTATGCTCCAAGGAGAAATAAGCCCACTAAGGATTTCTCTTCAAACAAAGCACCTAACAAAAGTCCCCTGTCTGCCTTTTTAGTTAATTCACTTTTGAAAGTTATGAGAACCGGCTTTGTGTATCTTGGCTATCAAGGAAGTTAAAGACTCAACTTTCATCTGAAAGAACTCTAAGCATCTGACATAATTTGAATGTTTGTCCCCTCCAAATCTCATGTCAAAATATGATTCCCAATGTTAGATGTGTGTGGTCCTGGGGTGGATCCTTCATGAATGGCTTGGTGCCTGCCACAAGGTAATGAATGAGTTCTTGCTCTGTTAGTTCACAGAAGAGCTGGTTGGTTTATCTATCTATCTATCTATCTATCTATCTATCTATCTATCTATCTATC
>NW_022334940.1:512274-531423 GCF_002776525.5 Piliocolobus tephrosceles
ATCTATCTATCTATCTATCTATCTATCTATCTATCTATCTATCTATCAATCATCTATCTATCTATTTATCTATCTATCTATCTATCTATCTATCTATCTATCTATCTATCTATCTATCTATTTATTTTGAGACAGAGTCTCGCTGTATCACCCAGGCAGGAGTGTAGTGGCATGATCTCAGCTCACTGCAACCTCCACTTTCCGAGTTCAAGCAATTCACCTGCCTTAGCCTTATGAGTAGCTGGGACTACAGGTGCCCACCACCACGCCTGACTAATTTTTTATATTTTTAGTAGAGATGGGGTTTCACTGTGTTAGCCAGGATCATTTCAATCTCTTGACCTTGTGATCCACCTGCCTTAGCCTCCCAAAGTGCAAGGATTACAGGCGTGAAGAGCTGGTTGCTTAAAGGAGCCTGGCACCTCCTCCTCTCTCTCTTGCTTCCTCTCTCTCCATGTGATACATTGGCTCCCCATTCAACTTCTGCCATGATTGGAAGCTTCCTGAGGTTCTCACCAGAAGGAGACGCTGGCACCATGCTTGCAGAACCATGAGCCAAATAAACCTCTTTTCCCTCTAAATTACCCAGTCTCAGGTATTGCTTTAAAGCAATGCAAAATGGACTAACACAGTAACCTCGAGGCACTAGTTCTCTTCCTGCTGCTAGGTGGGGCACTGCTTGCTTTCTCACCAGGTGCTGCTTTGGAAACACAGAAGAATGAAAAACAGAAAGCTCACTTTTATTTCTTAGGGATTATCTGGTCTGAACCCCACATTTTGCACATGAGAACACTGAACTTCGGAAAGGAAAAGTGAGTTATGTAAGAGCAAACACTTACTGGCAGAGCTAGGGATGAATAATCACAATTTACAGAAAACCCGCCACTCACCCCTTGAACAGCCTTAGGAAAAATATTGCACTTCCTATTACCTCTTTTTTTTTTTTTTTTGTTTTTGAGACAGAGTCTCATTCTGTCACCCAGGCTGGAGTGCAGTGGCATGATCTCAGTTCACTGCAACCTCTGCCTCCTGGTTTCAAGCAATTCTCCTGCCTCAGCTTCCCAAGTAGCTGGGATTGTAGACACCCACCACCACACCTGGATAATTTTTGTATTTTTAGTAGAGACAGGGTTTCACCATGTTGGTCAGGCTGGTCTCGAACTCCTGACCTCAAGTGATTCACCTGCCTTGCCTTCCAAAGTGCTGGGATTACAGGACCAAGTGAGACTTGGAGGCATTAAACAACTGTCGTAAGATCACACAGTAAGAAGCAGAGCAGAACAGACAGAACACCCAGGATAAGTTTGTAATTTTTATTTTTTATAACATTTCATAAAATAATGTTAAAATGTTTATATTTTTCTTTTTCTTTCTGAGACAGAGTCTTGCTCTGTCACCTAGGCTGGAGTGCAGTGGCACCATCATAGCTCACTGCATCCTCGACCTCCCCTGCTTAAGCAATCCTTCCACCTCAGCCTGATAAGTAGCTGGGACTACAGGTGCGCACAACCATACCTGGTTAATTTTTTTGTTTGTTTTTCAGAGATGATGGTCTCAATGTGTTGCTTGGCTGGTCTCGAACTGGGTTGAATCAATCCTCCTGCCTTGGCCTTCCACAGTGTTGAGATTACAGGTGTGAGCCACCACACCCAGCCTTGTTGTACCTCTTTTAAATATTTGTTCATTATTTATTCAATGAGGTCAGGATCAGCATATCACCTATCATGTCAAGGGCAAACCACCAAAGCAGAAGTCCAGAGCAGAGACCACATTTCTGATTTAGTATGACAGGTTGACATGGCCTGGGACCCTGTCTCTTAATCTGGTTTGGAGACAGAGTTTTGGATTGGAACTCAAATTTCCTGGTTCCATAGCCTTTGTACTGGGCTATGGAACTCAGACTGCCTGATTCCTGGACAAATGTACTTTCCTTGCAAATCCCTCTCTGAAAATTGAAACTGAAGATGGCATTATTTTCCCCTTCCAGGTCACTCCAGGGGTATTTCTTGTCCACCTACATTGTGCAGAGTAATAAGCATGAGACCAGGCAGGCATGGTCTATCCTCACCTAGAGGATAAGACCAGGCTGAAACATGCAACTGCATTTTCATTTGTCTCTGGAAATTCCAGCCAGGTGGGGCTAGTCTTGACTTCTCTGGCTTCTTTAGGAAGCTTTCTTTTCTGGTTCCTGATGTTTGGCTTTCTGCAGGAAGGTGCCTGTAAACCTTCCCATGGACTCTGACCTTGCTGCCTGTAGTCTGATCTTTGCTTTGGTTTCTTTCTTGCAGGAGAAGGCTTCCACTGCAAAACTGGAAGAAACCATTGCTTTGGGAATTTTCTATCCTGCAGCCCTCAGCTACCCTCTGCTGGAATGCTGCCACCATGACTGCTAGAGATACTTTGTGGAAGACCACAGGACGTGTCACCTTTCTTCATGGGCTCATTTTGTGGGCCAGCCACAAGCTTCTGTTCATTCCAACTATGGGTTTGAAGGTCAACCATCTGCAGCACCTGTTTACTCTCTAGAAGAGATGCTGATAAATCTTGGGAATGTTGTAGCTCAGGTATCTCCATTATGATTGAAACAGCAAAAAGTATGACAGTGAGAGGAATAGGACATAGAAAAATTATGACAGGGAAAGAAATCTCACCTAACTGATTCCATCTTGCTTCTAACCTCCAAGCTGCCTTTGTTCATTCCTGGGCATAGGCCAACCAAACTATGGAGAAGTTTAATTTATACTTTAACTTTGAATCAAGGATGATAAGAGTCCCTTCCTAAAACTGACCTCCTCCTTGTCCCAGTACTGACACCACCTTTGTAAGACCCATGAAAGGCCACGAGATTGGGATTATAGGATGAGTCTGAATTCTGCTCAGATGTAGGCATAGTTAAATAATAACCCGCCACTGTTCCATAGCTTGCTTTCTTATAATTCCTAATCACTCAGGATTCATGAAGCCAGAGGTCACAAGATTTGTGACTTCCCCGATTGCTCATATAGATAACATCACTATTGTAGAACCTAAGAGGGGCCTTTTGAGATGTTTTCCAGACTTTTGCATTCTTACAACTAACTCCATTTGGACCCACGAGTCATGACTCAACCTAGTCCTGTGGTCCCCACCCAAAGGCTGACTCAGCTCACGAGGACTGTTTTCCACATCCCTATGATTTTATCTCCAACCAATAAGCAGCACCCACTGCTTAGCCCCTCCCAGCCAAATTATCCACAAAAGCCCTAGCTTCCAAGCTTTCAGGGAGACTGACCTGAGTAATAAACTCCTATCTCCTGCTTAGCTGGCTCTGTGTTTATTAAACTCTTTATTATAACACTTCTGTCTCAGTAAATTGGCTCTATCTGTGCAGTGGGGAATAAGAATCCATCAGGCAATTACACTATTACTCCTTAATACTTAATTAGCAGCAATACTCATAAAGCACTATTTCTAAACATTTATTCAACACAATCTCCAGAGGCTCAGTGACATGAACCATGACACTCCAGTTCTTCAAACTGATACCTTAAACTTTCTGGGCTTTATTCACTTCCAAGACATGATGGAAATCAGGTTTCATTGCTTCCCTTTAGGAAGCTGAAATTATTTCTGATTCATGCCCTAACTGCATCTAGTTCTCTCTCCTGCAGTATTTTTTTGCTCAAGCCAAATGGGGCTTGTTGCATTTTATCCTCATTCACACCATGTATTTCTACACTGTCACCCCTTTGTCCAAGCCATTCCTTTTGCCTGAAATGCCCTTCTCATGGATGGATCCCTGCCTTGCCACAATCCACACATGCTTCAACCTGCCTCTAAAAATAAAGATATCAAAAAGACACCTGCACTTGTACGTTTATCACAGCATTATTCACAATAGCAAAGATGTGGAATCCACCTAAGGGCCCATCAAGGGAAGATTGAATTTAAAAAATGTGCTATATATACACCATGAAATTCTACTCAGCCATTAAAAAGAATGAAATGAAATCATGTCTTTTGTAGCAGCACGAATGGAACTGATGGCCATAATCCTAGGTGAAATAACTCAGGAACAGAAAGCCAAATACTACATGGTATCACTTGTAAGTGGGAGCTAAACAATGCGTATACATGGACATACAGAGGGAATAATAGACAGTGGAGACTACAAAAGGTGGGAGGCAGGGAGGGGGTGAGGGCTGAAAAAGTACCTATTGGGTACAGTGTTCACTACTCGGGTGACGGGTACATGAAAAGCCCAGACTTCACCACTCCACAATATATTCCCTAAGAAATCTGCACTTGCACCCCCTAAGTACGTAGAACTACAGACAAAATTTAACCGAAAACAAACAGAAAAGCACAAAATGCTTCCAAATGCCAAATGTTTTATGCTGTGCTATGGATCTGCATGGTGTGGGGAACACATTCAAAATTCAGAATTTTCATGTCTGCCTCAGCAGGTACTTTATGCTGGGCTCCTTCTTGTCTCTGACAACCCGGGATGTGTGGAGAGTTCACACACACACACACACACACACACACGTATAAATAATATATACATATTTATAACTACACATATACATATGTATTTTTCACGTCTGTCTGCTTATCTAGCTATCCATCTCTGTATCTATCTACATCTCTCTATTTATCTATCACTATCCATCTGTTTATCCATCTATTTCTCTCTCCATCTATACATATCTATTTACCCATCTTGTATCCATCTATTGATCTATATCTATGTATCTCTCCCTATCCATCTATCCATATATCTATCCATCCATTTTTCTCTCTCCATCTATACATATCTATATCTATCTATCTATCTATCTATCTATCTATCTATCTATCTATCTATCTATCTATCATCTATCTATCTCTATTATCTATGTATCCACCTATTCCTCTGTATCTATGTATCTATCATCTATCTATCTATCTATCTATCTATCTATCTATCTATCTATCTATCTATTCTTATTCATCTGTTTCTCTCTCTCTCCATCTATACATATCTATCTGTCTATCATCTATCTATCTATCATCTATTTATCTATCTAATTTGTCTCTCTATCTATGCCTATCCATCTGTTTCTCTCTCTCCATCTATACATACCTATCTATCTATCTATCTATCTATCTATCTATCTATCTATCTATCATCTATTATCTATCATCTATCTACGTATCTCATTTATTCTTCACGGCATGGCCTTGTGTCTTTTATCTTTAATTACTTCCAGCAACACTCTGGGGTATATATAAACTAGTATCGTCCTCATTTTCAGAAGCAGAAACTGAGATGCAGAGAAATGAAGTAACTTGCCCATTTTTTCCTTTGAGTTTATCCTGTTGGAACTTTGGGACCAGATCTCTTATAAGTATATTCTCCAGAGCACCTAGCACCATGCTTGCTTATTAAACGAGTGAACACACATGTTAAATAAATAAGAGAATGTCCCAGGATGCTACTGTCTGATTTTCTTCCAGGCCTATTGCCTGGTTGGGCCCATGCATGTAATGTCAGGGTTGGATATCCTGGCTGCTACAACATATTCCATTTGAGGAATAATTTAGAAGTGTGGGCGCAAGATAAAAATATCGGTCTGGCTCCTGGTTAACGGGTGTTTCTAATTAAGCCATGATATACAGTGCTCACAGCCAAATACAGTGTGGTTCTGGTGATAACTCACCAAATAGTGTGTTGTCTTCATTGTTTCATTCCGTGACATTTCCCTGATGAGTTTATAAATCCCTGTGGAATCATGGCCTCGATCTCTTTAATGAGGCCTTTAAAAACTGGGGCAAAATTATAGCAGCAGATAAGGTTGGCTCTGCTGTAGACCTACTTCATAAAGGTTTCTCCTTCTCCTAGTGAAATAAAAACCATTTGATAGACCAAGGAGTTCAATTCCACGTGAATTGGTCAGGGCATATGATTGAATTAATTCTTCCAGCAGCAAAAGAATATTAAAAGCAGTTCTGTCTTCCCTGACCTAGTGGGAAACTAGGTAACTAGAAATGGAAATATTCCTTTGTTCTAGTAAAGAGAAGGGTAGAGGCCAGTGGCTCATGCCTGTAATCTCAGCACTTTTGGAGGCCGAGGCAGGTGGGTCACCTGAGGTGAGGTTCAAGACCAGCCTGGCCAACATGATGAAACCCTGTCTCTACTAAAAATACAAAAAATAGCTGGGCATGGTGGCAGGTGCCTGTAATTGCAGCTACTCAGGAGACTGAGGCAAGAGAATCACTTGAACCTAGGAGGTGGAGGTTGCAGTGAGCCAAGATGACACCACTGCACTCCAGCCTGGGCGACAGAGTGAGACTCCATCTCAAAAAAAAAAAAAAATGTATTTTTTGTAGAGGTGGGGTTCCACCCTGTTACCTAAGATGGTCTCACACTCCTAAACTGCAGTGGTGTGATCACAGTTCACTGAAGCCTTTCCAGTAATTTTTCTGCACTTAAAAAAAACAGTTGAGGGCTGGCACAGTAGCTCACACCTGTTCACCCAGTATTTTGAGAGGCCAAGATGGGAGGATTGCTTCAGGTCAGGAGTTCGAGACCAGCCTAGTCAACATAACAAAACCCCATCTCTATTTAAAAACGAAAAAAAAGAGGCTGGGTGCAGTGGCTCATGCCTGTAATCCCAGCACTTTGGGAGGCCTGGGCAGGTGGATCATCTGAGGCCAAGGCAGGTAGATCATCAGCTTGGGCGACAGAGTGAGACTCTGTTTCAAAAGAAAAAACAAGGCTGGCTGCAGCGGCTCACGCCTGTAATCCATATAGTAGTGAACTTTCTTTAAAAAAATAAATCTTTGTTCCCATTTCAGATTGAGGTCAGGAGTTGGAGAGCAGCCTGACAGACAGAGTGAAACTGCATCTCTACTAAAAACACAACAACAACAAAAATAAGCTGGGCTTGCTGGCATGCATCTGTAGTCCCAGCTACTCATGAGGCTGAGGAAAAGAAAGAAAGAAGGAAGGAAGAAAAGTTGAGGTTAAATGAAGTAAATTTTTTATTTTTTTTCACTTAGTATATCATTACTATCTTCTCTTACAATTAGAAATTTATAAAGTTTTTAAAAATGCCTACACAATATTCTTTTAGGTAAATCGACGTAACTTACCAATTAATTTTTTATTGCTGAATGCTTCAGTTTCTTAAAAATTTTCCATATAGTGGGCCAGGAGTGGTGGCTCACGCCTGGGGTGCTGTAATCCCAGCACTTTGGGAGGCTGAGGCAGGTGGATCACGAGGTCAGGAGATTGAGACCATCCTGGCTAACATGGTGAAACCCCTTCTTTACTAAAAATACAAAATATTAGCTGGGTGTGGTGGTGGGCCCCCGCAGTCCCAGTTACTCAGGAGGCTGAGGCAGGATAATGCCGTGAACCTGGGAGGCGGAGCTTGCAGTGAGCTGAGATCGCGCCACTGCACTCCAGCCCGGGTGACAGAGCGAGACTTTGTTTCAAAAAAAAAAAAAAAAAAAAAAAAACCCATATGGTAGTGAACTTTAAAAAAAAATAAATAAATCTTTGTTCCCATTTCAGATTGTTTTCTTGCACTGGGATCAAGCTGAATGTATTAACAATCAAAATAGTTACTATTTTGTTGATAAGTTAAAATGCTAATTATTTTTCAGTCTTTACCACTTTTGGGTGTCAGCCACCATGCCCGGCCAAAAAATCCACTTTAAAAGCCCAATTTTTCACTTCTATTTGCTTCAGTGTGTTTCATCTGTTAAATGGAGTTAATAACAATAACACCTGTTACATCTACCTCTGATGATTGTTTTTAGATATGTGATGTAGGGCTGGACACAATGGCTCATGCCTGTAATCCCAACAATTTGGGAGGCTGAGGGGGGAGGATCGCTTGAGCCCAGGAGTAAGACCATCCTGGGCAACATAGACCACATCTCTACTAAAAATTAAAAAAAAAAATTAGCCTTTCATGGTAGCAAATGCTTGTAGTCCCAGCTAGTAGGGAGGTTGAGGCAGGAGGATCACTTGTGTGTTTGCTTTTCCAGCCAGTTGCTGTGGAAGGAGAATGCTTTCTTTATGGCCTCGTCTGTTGTTTCGTGTGCCTCTGAAGAAAACTAGTTTCCACTTGTGTAACAGACAGGCATGTAACTATTTAAAGCACAGTTCAGTCCTGAAAGGGTCTGGGAGAACCAAATGATGTACTAGGTGAAGTGGTGCATTGTGGGAATCACAAAGCAAATAGTACTCCAGAAAGACAAATATCAGAAGCTTCCCCTTTCATTTTTTTTCTTTCTTTTTTTTTTTTCAAGACAGGGTCTTGCTCTGTTGCCCAGGCTAGAGGGCAGTGCAGATCATGGCTCACTGCAGCCTTGAGCTCCTGGGCTCAAGCAATTCTCCTACCTCAGCCTCCTGAGCAGCTGGGACTGCAAGGGTGCACCACCATGCCTGGCTAATTTTTTGAATTTTTGTAGTGATGGGATCTTACTATGTTGCCCAGGCTGGTCTCGAACTCCTGGCCTCAAGCGATCCTCCCACTTCAACCTCCCAAAGTGCTGGGATTACAGGTGTGAGCCACCTCGCCTGGGCCCCCTTCTCCATATGGCTTCAAAGACATGTCCCTGGAGAGTAGCCTGCTCCCACACTGTCACTAGATGTCATGGGGTCAACAAAATCTCCTGCGATTGTGTATCTCAGACATTTCTGTGTCTTTGATCCTCACCTTGGGACCCTAAGGGAAAAGGACCTGAGTGTCAGTAACTCTGGGCCTCCTCTAAAGAGAAACGGAGATGGTGGCTCATCTAGGAAGTGGAGGAGCAGGGGGTTCCTGGTTCTCAGGCCACAGGTAATCTCTGCCCACCCAGGGCATGCCCCAGCCTGCAAGTATTGCTGTGTGGTGGGAACACCCGCTTCCCTTGTTAACAGCCTTTGAGAGGGGGTCATGGCCTTAGCTCCAGGGGTTCCTGGCCAGGGCCAAGTGCTCCTTCTGCAGAGGCCTGCACACATCTCACCCCTTTGACTTGTATTTCCGTGGATTCCCCTCCTCACCTGCCCCCCAGCCCTCCCTGACTGGCCAGCCCCTCAGTAGTCCTCCTCAGCTAGAGTGAGGAGCACGGCCTTGGGTGTGTTCTTGAAAAGAGCTGCCCGGTTCTGCTGCTGCCCCTTCTTCACCCAGTGGCCATAGATTTCGAAAGCGTAGGCATCGATGAGCCGGCACAGAAGCTGGAGGGTGTAGGGGTGAGTCTCGGATGACGATATTCCGCCTCACCGGCTTCACCCGGCAGTACTGGTAGTAGATTCGCACTGAAGCCAGCAAGGTCAGAGCGATCACCTGCAGGGCCAGGCGGAGAAGCTGTGCTGCAGCACCCCCCTGCCAGGCCCTGCCCCTCCAGCATAGGGACACTCTGGGCTCATTTGCCACGAAGCCTTTGGTGGCTTCTGCGGGGCCTCCTAGTGTCCCCCACTTCCCGCTTGGCCAGCATCCACAGGGACGGAGCCAGGGGGCTGACACCTGCCACCTCTGAAGCCATCACAGGGCGGCTGGGAGGGGAGGGGTGGGTACTCTGGAACCCCACTGGGTGTAAGGATCCCTGGGAGAGGAGAAGACTTAGAGGTTTGCTCTTGGGGAGCTGGCGGCAACTGCCACAGGGCCTGGGTTGGGACGCTTTGTACCTTCAACCTCCCCCGGGGGCTGAAGTGCCACACTTCCTCCACCACGTACTGCTGGAAGAAGGGGTGTGCCAAGGCCTCTTCCGCTGTGCAAGCTCTGGGGTTGCACCACCAGGAATCGGGATACCCGGGAGGTGAGGAGAGGGGAACGGAGAACGTCAAGGCAGGTCCCCTCCAGCATGTCAGGAGAGGCGGAGCCTCCCCGGGCAGGGGAGCCTGACATTGCAGCCCTGAATCCAGGAGCCAGGCGCCTGGCCTCTCACCAGGTCCTTCACGGTGTCCGAGTAATCATCCCACATGGGCGAGCCAAACTGGTAGTTGCTGCTGATGATCAACCTCAGCATCAACAACTGCTTCTAGTGCCAGAAGGGTGGGGGAGCCGGCCAGCAGCGTGTACATGATGACACCAGTGCTCCACTTGGATGTTCGAGGGCCCAGGGCCACTTACCCCAGCACCAGGGGCACCGACTCAGCCCTGCCTGTTCCTCGCTCACCCGGCCCAGGCGGGTGATCCTCCTCCCCCAGTGTACTTGCATGTCCACCGCCTTCCCATAGCCCGGATGGTCCCCATTCATGGAGCACTGGACGATCTCAGGGCCAGGTGACTGGGGGTCCTGCAGACCTCTGCAGGAACAGTCATCACCAGGACAGTTCAGCAGGGCGCTCAGAAGAGGAAGTCCAGGCCAGGCACAGTGGCTCACGTCTATAATCCCAGCATTTTGGGAGGCTGAGGCAGGCAGTTCACCTGAGGCCAGTAGCTGGAGACCAGCCTGCCCAACAAGGTGAAACCCGGTATCTACTACAAATACAAAAATTAGCTGGGTGTGGTGGCACATGCCTGTAGTCCCAGCTACTCAGGTAGCTGAGGCAAGAGAATCCCTTCAACCCGGGAGGCGGAGGTTGCAGTGAGCTGAGATGGCGCCACTGTACTCCAGCCTGGGGGACAGAGCAAAAAAAAAAAAAAAAAAGAAAGAAAAGAAAAAAAAAAAAGAGGAAGTCTAAAGAGACAATGGAGATGGAACAGAAATGGTGCTTTGGCCGGGACTCCCCCAACATCCAACTTCAGGACCCAGGGCAGGGTGGGGTACTCCCCACAGGGCCACCAGCTCACTGCCCATTGCTTCCCTGGTCACTATTAGCCATCCTGGCCTGGAACTAGGGTAATGGGAACCTGGGAGAGGACTTACCTGAAGAAACGCCTAGCCCTGCTGGACGTGGGGGCTCACACCTGTAATCCCAGCACTTTGGAAGGCTGAGGCAGGCAGATCATGAGGTCAGGAGTGTTAGACCAGCCTGACCAACATGGTGAAACCCCGTCTCTACTAAAAATACAAAAATTAGCCGGGCCTGGTGGTACGTGCCTGTAATCCCAGCTACTCAGCAGGCTGAGGCAGGAGAATCGGTTGAACCTGGAAGGCAGAGGTTGCAGTGAGTTGATTGTGCCACTGCACTCCAGCCTGGGTGACAGAGTGAGACTCCATCTCAGAAAAAAAAAATACTATTTTCAATAAAAAAAAAAAAGGTAAGAAACTGCACTGCATCTGGCAGAAAGCAGGAGGCCCCTGAGAAGGATTAGGCCCTCCATCCCAACCTTGCCAATTAAGCCTCATCCTCACTCTGGCTGGCCAAGTCAGCTTCCGACAGGATCAAGCTTACTTCCTGTGGATTAGGCCTACTTCCAGTAGGTCAGGCCTCTTTCTGGAGAGTCTCCTTATTTCTGGAAGACAGTATAGTGCTGGCTTCTGATGGATTAGGCTCACTTTTGGCATATCAGGCCCAAATCTGGCAGATCAGGACCTCTTCTCGGCTTCCCAAGTGTGAGGTAGGCCTCAGGCCATCCAGGCTTGGCTCTGTCACTTCCATGGCTACTGGGGAGGGGTAAACTTCTGAGGTTTTGGATGTCTCCCACTGTGGCCAGCAGAAGAGGTGGGGGAAAGACAAAGACTCATATTCTTGTCCAGATTGCTGGGGCAGGGGGGAAGGCCCAGCCCACTGCCCACCCCGATATTGTCTCCATTTGGCTAAAGCTGTTAGAGGAGGCAGTGGTAAGGGCTGTGACTGGGCTTTTCAGTTCTGGCTGGTACGAATATTGCTGCTGTGCTACCGTACTGTGATTGTACAGCTTCCGTGTCTACTAATGAGTACTGTCAAGTAGGAACCCTTACTATGTGTTGAACACTGTCGGAAGAGATTTAGAATTCTCATTTAATCTT
Source organism: Piliocolobus tephrosceles (assembly GCF_002776525.5). Classification (NCBI taxonomy): domain Eukaryota; kingdom Metazoa; phylum Chordata; class Mammalia; order Primates; family Cercopithecidae; genus Piliocolobus; species Piliocolobus tephrosceles. The sequence continues at coordinate 524,128 of NW_022334940.1, forward strand.
CCCATCAACTTTAAGGGATGCAGATGTTGTTAAAACCATTCTACAGGTCAAGAAATAGAGACGCAGAAAAGTCAGTTACCTTACCCAAAACCTCATAACTGGTTACATGGCAGAGCTGTTCTGAGTTTTCTTTAAGCCTCTGTGGTCACACCTTACAGCTGCTGTCATGAAATGGAGCAGTCGTATTTTTTTTTTCCCAGCTGCAGAATTCCTGTCTCTCAGAAGGGAAACCAATGCCAAACCCAGACTCATCAGGAGAGAAAAAAATTTTTTTTAATATCTGAGAGCACATATAAATGGTAAAGGTACTTAGGAACCCATATTGATAGTAAAAAAAAAGTGCATATTTTGTGACCCAGTCATTCTACTAGGAATACATCCTGAGGACGTCATCAGAAATGTGAGTACACATTTGTTCACAAAGACGCACACTGGAGCATTACTATATAAATGAGAAAGTGAAAATCATCCTCAAGTCCAATGATAAAGGGCTGATTTAATTATACATGTAGTTTAAATACATATCCCTAATAGGATAATTGCTAAGACATGCTGAGTGCTTACCATGTGCCACTCATTGATTTAAGAGCTATACATGTATTAACTCATTTAACCTATGTGATCGATTATAGCGTGATTGTATAGGAATATTTATGGCTTGAGGAAATGTTTATGCTCTATCATAATGAAAAAGTGGATTACAAAACTACTTTTTAAAACTGTGTAGATCCAAAAGGTAGTAGTTAGAACTAAAACATGAAATTACTGTTTTTATTTTCTTCTTTGCCATTTGAAGAATTTTCCAGATTTTCTACACTAATAATCATTAATTACATTTTTAAAAAAAGATTTAAAAATAAAAACATGCCTGAGGGTCTGATGCCCGAGTGAGTCCAGCTAGTGCTATGGCCACAGGGAGCCAATGACCCCTGGGGCTGACCATGAGAGCTCTTGGCGAAGTGAGGAGACCCAATTGGGACCCCTCCCTACCGTGGGCCCCACCCACTGCCCTATTTGCTCAGAAGCTCTGCTGCTGTGAGGACCTGGCACCATGGTCTGCATAACCAGAGAAACATACAGTCATTCTGGCCAGCACTAAAAACAGTCACAGAGGCTGACACTTTCAGGACTAAGATCAAAGGTCTTAATCCAGCTTTCAGAGGCATTCACTGTCTAGCACCTCTTGACTTCTTGGCCCCAGTTTTCTACTCTCCAAAGCCCTTCACTTCAGAAAGGCCATTTCCTCCTAACTTTCCCTGTACCCATGATACATCCTTCTCCACATTTTCCAAACTTTCCCATCCTCTACTCCAAAAATATATTTTTTGTTATTCCAAGCATATGGATGAGGCTGACAAAACTCGTGAGCGTATTGATGGAACTGCTATAAACATCAGCGTAATAGCAATAATAATAGCTACCGTTTATTGAACACTTACCTCATCCTGTTTAAATACATTCATCCCATTTAATCTGTATAGCTCATCTGTGGGCAGATACTAGCGTCCATCTTTACAGATAAAAAATCTAAGGATCAAAGAGGTGAAGTAAATTTTCCAAGGTCCCCCCATCAATAAATGGTGGAAATAGCCAGGCGCAGTGGCTCATGCCTGTAATCCCAGCACTTAAGGATGCCAAAGCAGGTGGATCACCTGAGGTCAGGAGTTCGAGACCAGCCTGGCCAACATGGCAAAAACCCTGTCTCTGCTAAAAATACAAAAATTAGCCAGGCCTCAGGGCAGGCGCTTGTAATCCCAGCTACTCAGGAGGCTGAGGCAGGAGAATTGCTTGAACCCAGGAGGTGGAGGTTGCAGTGAGCCAAGACAGAGCCATTGCATTCCAGCCTGGGTGACAGGAGCAAAACTCCGCCTCAAAAGAAAAGAAAAAAAGTGGAAACAAACTTCAAACCCAGGTCTGTCTGTGCATCTCACAATGCACTTTCATATTCATGACCTCCCCAGATCTGTGAGGATGGCTGTGCAGGTATGATCAGCCCTCTTTCTAGCTGAGGACTCTGAGTCTGGTTGCTAGAAAATGGTAGTGGGGGAGGGAGTCTATTATAAGAATCCAGGTCTCTGGAATTCGAAGATGCAGAAGACATTCATTATGCTCAAAGGCTTATCATGGCTGCCTTAATGTGAATTCAGGCCAATCCGGGATTCAGAATTTCATCTACTCTCTTAAGTGCAATTCTGAAATTATCAGTGCCCAGGAAAGGCACTTATGGAAAACGTCACACTGTGAATGGAATGTCAGATATGTGTATATATGTGTGTGATATATGTGAATATCTAGAACAGTCTCATGAAAAAGCATCTGCCAACAAGCTGGGCATAAAGAAATTTAAGATTAAATTTAAGGAGGAATATACAGTTTTGCTTCTTTTTCTAAAAACACAAACAAGTAAAACCCACTCAGTTTTGATGAATGGGGAATAGAAGTCTCCTCATTGTAAAGGTGTGACCTTTGACCCCAATTATAGGGAACTTAAACTACATCCTTGAGGAGTCCTGTGTTCTAGAATGGATGTGATGATAAGCCAGTGAGCAGTGATTATTCATAAGTCTGAATGGCTTGTCTTCCCACGCTGCAGTTCTGGACCGTGGCTGATCTATTTCTTTCTTACAAAACACTCATGAGCCATGAATTCATTGTGTTGGACTCCCAAGGCAGGCCCAGCCCTCTGGTTCACCTCTTCTCTACATTTCTGTATGAATATATTTTGTTCATTGTTTAGACTTGGCAACTTCCTGTCAATGTCCCAGGAGAAGCATACAGCAGACCAGAAGTGGAATGAGTTTTTTGTTTTGTTTTTGTTTTTTGAGACAGAGTCTTGCTCTGTTGCCCAGGCTAAAGCAACCTCCACCTCCTAGGTTCAAGTGATTCTCCTGCCTCAGCCTCCCAAGTAGCTGGGATTACAGGAGCGCGCCACCATGCCCAGCTAATTTTTGTATTTTTAGTAGAGATGGGGTTTCACCATATTGGCCAGGTTGGTCTTGAACTCCTGACCTCAAGTGATCCACCCACCTTGGCCTCTCAAAGTGGTAGGATTACAGGCAAGAGCCACCATGCCCAGCTGGAATGAGTTTTCAGGAAACCCTCAAGCCAGGCTCTGTCTGGTTTCACTTGTCACCAGGACTGAGGTCTCAGTCCACTCTCAGTGACCCCAAGCTCAGCCAGGCCCCTGTGTCCTGCTCAAGGCTTGAGAGGGAGGAAGACTGCCAAGAGTATGGATCTAGCCCAAGGAGCTGATTGAAACAATTGCTAAAATATGTTCTTTACACACATACACCTGACTTTCTTTTCCTAGAGGGTATGGCATTCTTCTTAGAAGATGTCATTTATGAAAGAATATATGAGTATAGTTTTTGTTTTCTCTTCATACATGGAGTGCACCCATCACCTGAGCAGTGTACACTGCACCCAAAGTGTACTCTTTTACCTCTCACCCTCTTCTCACCCCTCCCCCTGAGTCCTCAAGGTTCATTGTATCATTCTTATGCCTTTACATCCTCATAGCTTAGCTCCTACTTATAGGCGAAAACATACGACATTTGGTTTTCCATTCCTGAGTTACTTCGCTTAGAATAATGGCCTCTAGTTCCATCCAAGTTGCTGCAAAAGACATTGTTTTGTTCCTTTTTATGGCCAAGTTTTATTCCATGGTATATATATTCCACATTTTCTTTATCTACTCATTGGTCGATGGGCACTTAGATTGGTTCCATATCTTTGCAATTGTGAATTGTGTTGCTATAAACAGGCATTTGCATGTGTCTTTTTCATATAATAACTTATTTCCCTTTGGATTGATACCCAGTAGTAGGAATTGCTGGATCAAATGGATTTCTACTTTTAGTTGTTTAAGGAATATCCATACTGTTTTCCACAGTGGTTGTAGTTTACATTCCCACCGGCAGTGTAAAAGTGTTTCCTTTTCGGCCGGGTGCGGTGGCTCATGCCTGTAATTCCAGCACTTTGGAAGGCCAAGGCGGGAGGATCACTTGAGGTCAGGAGTTTGAGACCAGTCTTGCCAACATGGTGAAACCCCAACTCTACTAAAAATATAAAAAATTAGCCAGGCATAGTAGTGTGCACCTGTAATCCCAGCTACTCAGGAGGCTGAAGCAGGAGAATCACTTGAACCCAGGAGGCAGAGGTTGCAGTGAGCCGAGATCTTGCCATTGCACTCCAGCCTGGGTGAGAGGGTGAGACTCTGTCCCCCCTACAAAAAAAAAAAAAAAAGTGTTCTCTTTTCACCACTAGCATGTCATTATCTACTGTTTTTTGACTTTTAAATTGTGGAGGAGTATGGCGGTATTTCATTGTGGGTTTAATTTGAATTTCCCTGGTGATTAGTGATGTTGAGCATGTTTATATATGTTTGTTGATTGTATATTTTCTTTTGAGAATTGTCTATTCATGTCCTTTGCCCACTGTTGAATGGGATTATTTGTTTTTTTTCTACTGATTTGTTTGAGTTCCTTGTAGATTTTAGATACTAGTCCTTTGTCAGATGCATAGTTGGCAAATATTTTCTCCCACTCTGTGGGTTGTCTGTTTACTCTGCTGAGTATTTCTTTTGCTCTGCAGAAGCTTTTTAGTTTAATTAGGTCCTATTTATTTATTTTTGTTGCGTTCGCTTTTGGGGTCTTAGCCATGAATCTTTTACCTAAACCAATGTCTGAAAGAGCTTTCCCTATGTTATCTTCTAGAGTTTTTATGGTTTCAGGTCTGGGTTTAAGTCTTTGATCCATCTTGAGTTGACTTTTGTATAAGGTGAGAGACGAGGATCCAGTTTCATGCTTAGCTAGCCAGTTTTCTCAGCACCATTTATTTAAGAGGGTGTCCTTGCCCCAATTTCTGTTTTGTGTGCCTTGTTGGAGATCAGTTGGCTGTTAAGTATTTGGCTTTATTTCTGCGTTCTCTATTCTGTTGCATTGGTCTATGTGCTTATTTTTATACCAATACCGTGCTGTTTTGGTAACTATAGCCTTGTAGTACAATTTGAAGTCGCGTAGTGTGATGCCTCCAGATTTATTCTTTCTGCTTAGTATTGCTTTGGCTATGTGGGCTTTTTTTTTGGTTCCATATGCATTTTAGGATTTTTCTAGTTCTGTAAACAATGGTGATGGTATTTTGATGGAACTGCATTGAATCTGTAGATTGCTTTGGGCAGTATGGTCATTTTCACAATGTTGATTCTTCCCATCATGAGCATGGAATGTGTTTCCCTTTGTTTATGTCATCTATGATTTCTTTCAGCAGTGTTTTTTAGTTTTCCTTGTAGAGATCTTACACATCCTTGGAATTGAACCATAGTTTTAAATGCAATTTTTAAGTTTGATAGTTAAGGAAATAGTGTTGTGAATTATTTTAAAGTAATGACTCTTTTCCAAAATAATTAGCACCTAAAATTTTGGTAACAGTTTTATTGAGATATCATACACTTTACAATTCATCAATTTTAAGTGTGCAATTCAATGGTTTTAGTATAGTTACAGAATTGTGTGACCATCACCACAATCGATTTTAGTACATTTTTATAACCCCCCAAAGAAATTTTGTATACCTTCTTTAGCTATCACTCCCCAATCTCTTCACCCCACCTCCCAGTCCTAGGCAACCACTAATCTTCTTTCCATCTTCATAGATTTGTCTATTCTGAACATTTCCTATAAAAGGAATCATAGAATATGTGGTCTTTTGTGCCTGGCTTCTTTCATTTAGCATAATGCTTTTAAGTTTCATCCATGTTGTGGCATGTATTAGTGCTTCATTCCTTTTTTTTTTGAGACGGAGTCTCGCTCTGTCACCCAGGCTGGAGTGCAGGGGCCGGATCTCAGCTCACTGCAAGCTCCATCTCCTGGGTTCACGCCATTCTCCTGCCTCAGCCTCCTGAGTAGCTGGGACTACAGGCGCCCACCACCTCGCCTGGCTAGTTTTTTGTATTTTTTTAGTAGAGACAGGGTTTCACCGTGTTAGCCAGGATGGTCTCGATCTCCTGACCTCGTGATCCGCCCGTCTCGGCCTCTCAAAGTGCTAGGATTACAGGCTTGAGCCACCGCGCCCAGCCACTTCCTTCCTTTTTATGACAAATAAGCTGCCATTGTATTGACATACTACATTTTGTTTAGCCATCAGTTGATGGACACTAGGTTCTTTCCACCTTTAGGCTATTATGAATAATGCAGATATAAACATTCACGGGCAAGTTTATGTGTAAACATGCTTTCAGTTCTCTTGGGTAGACACCTAGGAATGTGTTAAAATAGTTAATCGGGAGGCTATTAGGCTGAGACAACTCCGTCACTTTGGATTCCTGTGTAAGGAAACCCAAACCCAATTCAATGTAAACAGTAAGTGAAACTAAAGCTTAACCTATCAGAAGCCACCAACTAACCTCTAACTAAAAACTTTCCACCATAGCTAGTCAAATATTTTCTTTGTCTTGCTTCCACAAACACGTTAGAAAAAGTTTTCTATTGCCTGCCTGCACTGAACTGCTTTTGGTCTGGTACTGCTGAATTCATGAATCACTGAATGCTCGAATAAACTCATTAAAATTTTGATGTGCCTCAGTTTATTTTTAATTAATTAATTAATTAAGATAGGGTTTCACTCAGTCACCCAAGATGGAGTGCAGTGGCATGATCTCAGCTCACTGCAGCCTCTACCTCCCAGGCTTAAGCAATCCTCCCACCTCAGCCTCCCGAGTATCAGACCACAGGTGCATGCCACCGTGCCCAGTTAATTTTTGTATTTTTGTGGAGACAGGATTTTGCCATGTCACGCAGACTGGTCTCAAACTCCTGAGCTCAAGCAATCCTCCTGCCTTAGCCTCCTAAATGCTGGGATTACAGGAATGAGCCACTGCGCCCCGGCCCTCAGTTTATTTTTAACAAGTGGAATTGCTAGGTCAAATGATAACCCTGCGTTTTTCTTTTGAAGGAACTGCCAGACTGTTTTCCAAAGTAGATCCACCATTCTACATTCCCATCAGCAGTGTGTGGAACTTCTGCTTCCTCCACATTCTCACTAACACTTATCTGCTTTTTTGATGAAAGCCATCTTAGTGGATGAAATAGTTTGGCTGTGTCCCCACTCACATCTCATATTGAATTCTCAAGTGTTGTGGGAGGAACCTGGTGGGAAGTAATTGAATCATGGGGGCAGGTCTTTCCCATGCTGGCTGTTCTTTTTATTATTATTATTAATTAATTAATTATTATTATTATTATACTTTAAGTTCTAGGGTACATGTGCATAACGTGCAGGTTTGTTACATATGTATAC
>NW_022334940.1:536423-551666 GCF_002776525.5 Piliocolobus tephrosceles
CAGGCCTGGTGGTGACAAAATCTCTAAGCATTTGCTTATCTGTAAAGGATTTTATTTCTCCTTCACCTATGAAACTTAGTTTGGCTGGATATGAAAATCTGGGTTTAAAATTCTTTTCTTTAAGAACGTTGAATATTGGCCCCCACTCTCTTCTGGCTTGTAGAGTTTCTGCTGAGAGATCTGCTATTAATCTGATGGGCTTCCATTTGTGGGTAACCTGACCTTTCTCTCTGGCTGCCCTTAAGATTTTTTCCTTCATTTCAACTTTGGTGAATCTGGCAATTATGTGTCTTGGAGTTGCTCTTCTCGAGGAGTATCCTTGTGATGTTCTCTGTATTTCCTGAATTTGAATGTTGGCCTGCCCTACTAGGTTGGGGACGTTCTCCTGGATGATATCCTGAAGAGTGTTTTCCAACTTGGTTCCATTTTCCCCCCTCACTTTCAGGCACCCCAATCAGACGTAGATTTGGTCTTTTTACATAATCCCATACTTCTTGCAGGCTTTGTTCATTTCTTTTTCTTCTTTTTTCTTTTTGTTTCTCTTCTTGCTTCATTTCATTCATTTTACCTCAATCGCTGATACTCTTTCTTCCAGTTGATCGAGTTGGTTACTGAAGCTTGTGGATTTGTCACGTATTTCTCGTGTCATTCTTTTCATCTCTGTCATTTCATTTATGACCTTTTCTGCATTAATTATTCTAGCTATCAATTCTTCTACTCTTTTTTCAAGACTTTTAGTTTCTTCACGCTGGGTATGTAATTCCTCCTTTAGCTCTGAGTAGTTTGATGGACTGAAGCCTTCTTCTCTCATCTCATCAAAGTCATTCTCTGACCAGCTTTGATCCGTTGCTGGCGATGAGCTGTGCTCCTTTGCAGGGGGTGATGCACTCTTATTTTTTGAATTTCCAGCTTTTCTGCCCTGCTTCTTCCCCATCTTTGTGGTTTTATCTGCCTCTGGTCTTTGATGATGGTGACGTACTAATGGGGTTTTGGTATAGGTGCTCTTCCTGTTTGATAGTTTTCCTATCAAATTAGGAAACTATCAAACTATTACTATTAGAAGTAATAGTCAGGACCCTCAGCTGTAGGTCTGTTGGAGATTGCTTGAGGTCCACTCCAGACCCTGTTTGCCTGGGTATCAGCAGCAGACTTTGCAGAAGATAGAATATTGCTGAACAGCGAATGTACCTGTCTGATTCTTACTTTGGAAGCTTCCTCACAGGGGTGTACTCCACCCTGTGAGGTGTGGGGTGTCAGACTGCCCCTAATGGGGGATGTCTCCCAGTTAAGCTACTCACTTGAGCAGGCAGTCTGTCCCTTCTCAGATCTCAACCTCCATGTTGGGAGATCCACTGCTCTCTTCAATGTTGTCAGACAGAGGTGTTCGCGTCTGCACAGGTCTCTGCTGCCTCCCCTGTTGTTGTTTAGCTGTGCCCTGTCCCCAGAGGTGGAGTGTACAGAGACAGGCAGGTTTCCTTGAGCTGCTGTGAGCTCCACCCAGTTCGAGCTTCCCAGGGGCTTTGTTTACCTACTTAAGCCTGAACAATGGTGGGCGCCCCTCCCCCAGCCTCGCTGCTTCCTTGCAGTTAGATTGCAGACTGCTGTGCTAGCAATGAGGGAGGGTCCGTCGTCGTGGGACCCTCCCGGCCAGGTGTGGGTATAATTTCCTGGTGTGCCCGTTTGCTTAAAGCGCAGTATTGGGGTGGGAGTTACCCGATTTTCCAGGTGTTGTGTGTCTCTGTTCGCTTGGCTAGGAAAAGGGATTCCCTTGCCCCTTGCTTCCCAGGTGAGGCAATGCCTCTCCCTGCTTCAGATCTTGCTGGTTGGGCTGCAGCAGCTGACCAGCACCGATTGTCTGGCACTCCCCAGTGAGATGACCCCAGTACCTCAGTTGAAAATGTAGAAATCACTGGTCTTCTGTGTCAGTCGCTTTTTCAGCATATTCTTAAGAGCATTCCTAAATGTCCTTTCTTAGGTTTCACGGAAACAGTGAATTCAGCTGCTCAATCCAAAGAATGATTTGACTCTATGAGGTGAATACACACATCACAAAGCAGTTGGTCCAAAAGCTGCTCTCTAGTTTTTATCTGAAGACATCTCCTTTTTCACCACATGCCTGAATGGTCTCCCGAATGTCCCTTTGTGAATCCGTCCATGACGCAGTTTCAAAACTGCGTAATAGAAGGAAAGTTTTACCTATGTGAGATGGCTGGACATATCTATCACAAAGCAGTTTCACAGAAAACTTCTTTCCAGTTTTTGTCTGAGGATATTTCCTTTTTCACCATAGCCATCCATATACTCCCGAATGTCCCCTCCTAGCTTTTTCACCAAATGGGATTCCCCAATCCTATACAAGAAGAAAAGTATAACTCTGTGAGTGGAATGCACACTTCACAAAGCAGCTCCTCAGAAATCTTGTCTCCAGTATCTATCTGAAGATATTTCCGCTTTCACCATAAGCCTCAAAGCCCTCCCGAGTATCCCTTAGCTGACTAACCTAAAAGAGTGTGAGAATACTGCTCAATTAAAACAGAAGCTTAACTCTGCGAGTGGACTTCACGTGACTAGAGCAGTTTCACAGAGGGTTTCCTTCTCTTTTTTATGGGACGGCATTTCTTTGTCAGCATATTCTTAAGAGCATTCCCAAATGTTCTTTCTCAGGTTCTACAAAAACAGCGATATCAAACTGCTCAATCCAAAGAATGATTGAAATGTATGAGATGAATACACAGATCACAAAGCAGTTGCTCCCTAAGCTTCTCTCCAGTTTTCATCGGAAGGCGTTTCCTTTCTCACCACAAGCCCAGGAGAACCACTTAATATCCCATCACAGACTTTTCAAAGATGGAGTTTCCAAACTGGGCAACATAGTGTAAGCTTTAACTCTCTGAAATGAATGCACGCGTTTGAGAGCAGTTTCTTGGAATGTTTCTTTATCAATTTTATTTCAGGATATTTCACTTTTCACCATGGTCTTCAATGCGCTGCAAAATATCACTTTTTCAGTTTTACAGGAACAGTGTTCAAACACTGCCTTATGAGAAAAGAGGCATAACTCCCTGAGTGGAATGCACATATCACATAGCAGTTTCTCAGAAAGCTTCTCTCCACTTTTTATCTGAAGATATTTCCTATTTCCCCACAGTCCTGAATGTGCTCCCGAATGTCCCTTTGCGAAACCGTCCATGACGCAGTTTCAAAACTGTGTAATAGAAAGAAAGTTTTATCTATGTGAGATGAATAAACATATCTATCACAAAGCAGTTTCACAGAAAGCTTCTTTCCAGTTTTTGTCTGAGGATATTTCCTTTTTCACCCTAGCAGTCCCTATATTCCCAAATGTCCCCTGGTCACTTTATCTCCAAACGGGATTCCCCAATACTCTATGAGAAGAAAAGTATACCTCTGTGAGTGGAATGCACACATCACAAAGCAGCTTCTCAGAAATCTGCTCTCCAGAATGTATCTGAAGATATTTTTGTTTTCACCGTATGCCTCAACGCACTCCCGAGTATCACTTAGATGACTCACCTAAAACAGTGTTAGAATACTTCTCAGTTAAAACAGAAGCTTAACTGCGAGGGTGGACTTCTCGTGACCTAGAGCAGTTTCACGGAAAGTTTCCTTCTGGTTTTTATCAGAGGGTATTTTTTCTCAGCATATTCTTAAGAGCGTTCCCAAAATTACTTTCTCAGGTTCCACAGAAACAGTGATTTCACACTGCTAAATCCAAAGAATGGTTTAACTCTATGCGATGAATACAGACATTAGAAAGCAGTTGTTCCAAAAGCTTCTCTCCAGTATTCATCAGAAGACGTTTCCTTTCTCACCACAAGCCTCCAGGTGCCACTTAATATCCCACCACATATTCCTCAAAGACAGAGTTTCCAAACTGGGCAATGTAGTGTAAACTTTCACTCTCTGTAATGAAGGCAGATGTCAAAGAGTAGTTTCTTGGAACGCTTCTTTCTGCGTTTTATTTCCGGATATTTCACTTTTTGCCATAGTCTTCAATGCGCTGCACAATATCCCTTTTTCAGGTTTACAGGAACAGTATTCAAACACTGCCCTATGAGAAAAGAGGTATAACCCACTGAGTGGAATGCACACATCACAAAGCAGTTTCTCAGAAAGCTTATCTTCAGTTTTTATCTGAAGATATCTCCTATTTCCCCACCGGCCTGAATGTGTTTCCAAATGTCTCTTCGCAAAACCGTCTGACGTAGTTTCAAAACTGCGTAATAGAATGAAAGTTTTATCTATGTGAAATGAATGGACATATCTATCAAAAAGGAGTTTCACAGAAATCTTTTTTCCAGTTTTTGTCTGAGGATATTTCCTTTATCACCATAGCCGTCCATATAATCCCCAATGTCCCCTGGTAGCTTATTCTCCAAACAGGATTCCCGAATCCTCTATGAGAAGAAAAGTATAACTCTGTGAGTGGAATGCACACGTCACAAATCAGCTCCTCGGAAATCTACTCTCCAGTATCTATCTGAAGATATTTCCATTTTCACCGTAAGCCTCAAAGCCCTCCTGAGTATTCCTAAGCTGACTAAACAAAAACCTTGTTAGAATACTGCTCAATGAAAACAGAATCTTAAATGTGCGAGTGCACTTCACGTGACCTAGAGCAGTTTCACAGAAAGTTTCCTTCTAGTTTTCATTGGAGGGTATTTCTTTTTAGCCTATTCTTAAGCGTGTTCCCAAATGTCGTTTTTCAGTTTCCGCAGAAGCAGTGATTTCAAACTGCTCAATCCAAAGATTGATTTAACTCTATGAGATGAATACACACATCACAAAGCAGTTGCTACGAAAACTTCTCTCCAGTTTTCATCAAAAGACGTTTCCTTTCTCAGCACAAGCCCAAGGGCGACACTTAATATCCCTCCACAGATTTCTCAAAGACAGAGTTTCCAAACTTGGCCATGTAGTGTAAACTTTAACTTTCTGAAATGAATGCACACGTCAGAGAGCAGTTTCTTGGAATGCTATTTTCTGGGTTTGATTGCAGGATATTTCATTTTTCACCATAGTCTTCAATGCACTGGAAAATATCACTTTTTCATTTTTACAGGAACACTGTTAAAACACTGTCTTATGAGTAAAAAGGTATAACTCCCTCAGTGGAATTCACACATCACAAAGCAGTTTCTCAGAAAGCTTCTCTCCAGTTTTAATCTGAAGATAACCCCTTTTTCAACATACGTCTTAATGTGCTCCCGAATGTTCCTTCACGAATCCGTCCATGACGCTGTTTCAAAACTGCATAACAGAAAGAAAGTTTTATCTATGTGAGATGTATGGACATATCTATCACAAAGCAGTTTCACAGAAAGCTTCTTTAAAGATTTTGCCTCAGGATATTGCCTTTTTCACCATAGCCAGCCATATACTCGCGAATGTCCCCTAGTAGTTTTTTCTCCAAGCGGGATTCCCCAATCCTCTATGAGAAGAAAAGCATAACTCTGTGAGTGGAATGCATACGTCAAAAAGCAGCTCCTCGGAAATCTTCTCTCCAGTACCTATCTGAAGATATTTCCGCTTTCTCCCTAAGCCTCAAAGTGCTCCAAAGTGTCCCTGAGCTGACTAACTTAAAGAGTGTTAGAAAACTCCTCAATGAAAGCAGAAGCTTAACTGTGCAAGTGGATATCACGTGACCTAGAGCAGTTTCACAAAAAGTTTCCTTCTGTTTTTTTATCGGAGCGTATTTCTTTTTCAGCATATTCTTAAGAGTGTTCCCAAATGTCCTTTCCCAGATTCCACAGAAACATTGATTTCCAACTGCTCAATCCAAAGAATGATTTAACTCTATGAGATGAATACACACATCACAAAGCTGTTGCTCTGAAAGCTTCTCTCCAGTTTTCATTGGAAGTTGCTTCCTTTCTCACCACAAGCCCACAGACGCCATTGAATATCCCTTCACTAATTCCTCAAGGACAGAGTTTCTGAACTGGGCGATGTAGTGTAAGCTTTAACTCTCTGAAATGAATGCACATGTCAGAGAGCAGTTTCTTGGAATGCTTCTTTCTGGGTTTTATTTCAGGATATTTCACTTTTCATCACAGTCTTCAATGTGCTGCAAAATGTTGCTTTTTCAGTTTTACAAGAACAGTGTTCAAACACTCCCTTACAAGAAAAGAGATATAACTCCCTGAGTGGAAGGCACACATCACAAAGAAGTTTCTCAGAAATCTTCTCTCCAGTTTTTATCTGAAGATATCTCCTTTTTCACCATACTCCTGAATGTTCTCCTGAATGTCCCTTCGTGAATCCGTCCATGACAGAGTTTCAAAACTGAGTAATAGAGAGAAAGTTTTATCTATGTGAGATGAGTGGACATATCTATCACAAAGCAGTTTCACAGAAAGCTTCTTTCCAGTTTTTGTCTGAGGAGATTTCCTTTTTCACCATAGCCATCCATACAATCCCTAATGTTACCTGGTAGCTTTTTCTCCAAAAGCTATTCCCCAATCCTCTATGAGAAGGAAAGTATAATTATGTGAATCTAATGCACACGTCATAAAGCAGCTCCTCGGAAATTTTCTCTCCAGTATCTATCTGAAGATATTTCAGTTATCACCGTAAGCCTCAAAGCGCTCCTGAGTATCACTTAGCTTACTAACCTAAAACAGTGTTAGAATACTGCTCAATGAAAACAGGAGCTTAACTGTGCAAGTGCACTTCACGTGACATAGAGCAGTTTCATAAAATGTTTCCTTCTGGTTTTTATCGGAGGGTATTTCTTTTTCAGCATATTCTTAAGAGCGTTCCCAAATGTCCTTCCTCACGTTCCAGAGAAACTGTGATTTCAAACTGCTCAATCCAAATAATAATTTAACTCCCTGAGATGAATACACACATCACAAAGCAGTTGCTCCGAAAGTTTCTCTCCAGGATTCATTTCAAGACGTTTCCTTTCTCACCAGAATCCTCTGGGTCACACTTAATATCCCTTCACAGATTCCTTAAAGACAAAGTTTCCAAATTGAGCAACGTAGTGTAAGCGTTATCTCTCTGAAACAAATGCACACGTTAGGGAGCAGTTTCTTGGAACGCTTCTTTCTGGGTTTTATTTCAGGATATTTCACTTTTCACCGTAGACCTCAACATGCTGCAAAATATCACTTTTTCAGTTTTATAGGAACAGTGTTCAAATACTGCCTTATGAGAAAAGAGGTATAACTCCCTGAGTGAAATGCACATATCACAAAGCATTTTCCCAGAAAGCTTGTCTCCAGTTTTTATCTGAAGATATCTCCTATTTCCCAACAGATATGAATGTGCTCCCGAATGTTAATTTGTGAATCCGTCCATGACGCAGTTTCAAAACTGTGTAATAGAAAGAATGTTTTTTCTATGTGAGATGAATAGACATATCTATCACAAAACAGTTTCACAGAAAGTTTCTTTCCAGCTTTTGTCTGAGGATATTTCCTTTTTCACCATAGCCATCCATATACTCCCGAATGTGCCCTGGTAGCTTTTCCTCCAAATGGTATTCCACAATCCTCTATGAGAGGAAAACTATAACTCTGTGAGTGGAACGCACATGTCACAAAGCAGCTCCTCGGAAATCTTGTCTCCAGTAATTATCTGAATATATTTCCATTTTCACCATAAACCTCAAAGCGCTCCTGAGTATTCCTTAGCTGACTAACCCAAAACAGTGTTAGAATACTGCTCAATAAAAAGAGACATTTAACTGTGCGAGGGGACTTCATGTGTCCTAGAGCACTTTCAGAGATCGTTTGCTTCTGTTTTTTATCAGAGGGTATTTCTTTTTCAGCATATTCTTAAGAGCATTCCAGATTGCCTTTCTCAGTTTCCTCAGAAATTGTGATTTCAAAAAGCTCAATTCAAATAATGATTTAACTCAAATAGATGAATACACACGTCACAAAGTAGTTGCTCCGAAAGCTTCTCTCCAGTTTTCAACAGAAGACGTTTCCTTTCTCACCACAAGCCTCTGGGCACCACTTAATATCTTTTCACAGATTCCCTAAAGACAGAGTTTCCATACTGGGCAACGTAGTCTAAGCTTTAACTCTCTGAAATGAATACACATGTCATAGAGATGTTTCTTGGAACGCTTCTCTCTGGGTTTCATTTCAGGATATTTCAATTTTCACCATAGTCTTCAAAGTGCTGCAAAGTATAACTCTTTCAGTTTTATTGGAACAGTGTTCAAACACTGACTTATGAGAAAAGAGGCATAACTCCTTGAATGGAATGCACACATCACAAAGCTGTTTCTCAGAAAGCTTCTCTCCACTTTTTATCTGAAGATATCTCCTATTTCCCCACAGGTCTGATTGTGTTCCCGAATGTCCTTCGTGAATCCGTCCATGATGCACTTTCAAAACTGCATAATGGAAAGAAAGTTTTATCTATGTGAGATGAATAGATGAATAGACATATCTATCCCAAAGGAGTTTCACAGAAAGCTTCTTTCTAGTTTTTGTCTGAGGATATTTCCTTTTTCACCATAGCCATCCATATTCTCCTGAATGTCCCCTGGTAGCTTTTTCTTCAAGCTGGATTCCCCAATCCTCTATGAGAAGAAAAGTATAACTCTGTGAGTGGAGTATATACATCACAAAGCAGCTCCTCAGAAATCTTCTCTTCAGTATCTATCTGAAGATATTTCTGTTTTCACCGTAAGCCTCAAAGCGCTCCCGAGTATCCCATAGCTGACTAACCTAAAACTGTGTTAGGATACTGCTCAATGAAAACAGAAGCTTAACTGTGTGAGTGGACTTCACATGACCTAGAGCAGTTTCACACAATGTTTCCTTCTGTTTTTTATCAGAGGGTGTTTCTTTTTCAGCATATTCTGTTTTTTTTTTGTTGTTGTTTGTTTTTTGTTTTTTTGAGATGGAGTCTTGCTCATCACCCAGGCTGGAGTGCAGTGGCGTGATCTCAGCTCACTGCAAGCTCCACCTCCCAGGTTCACACCATTCTCCTGTCTCAGTCTCCCGAGTAGCTGGGACTACAGGCGCCTGCAAATGCGCCTGGCTAATTTTTTGTATTTTTAGCAGAGACGGGGTTTCACCGTCTTAGCCAGAATGGTCTCAATGTCCTAACCTTGTGATCCACCCGCCTCGGCCTCCCAAAGTGCTGGGATTACAGGCATGAGCCACCGCGCCCGGCCCTTTTTCAGCATATTCTTAAGAGCGTTCCCAAATGTTCTTTCTCAGATTCCACAGATACAGTGATTTCAAACTGCTCAATCCAAAGAATGATTTAACTCTAAGAGATGAATAAACACATCACAATGCATTTGCTCCAAAAGCTTCTCTCCAGTTTTCATTGGAAGATGTCTCCTTTCTCACCACAAGCCTCCACGTGCCACTTAATATCCCTTCACAGATTCCTCAAAGACAGAGTTTGCAAATTCGACAACCTAGTGTAAGCTTTACCTCTCTGAAATGAAAGCACACGTCAGAGAGCAGTTTCTTAGAACACTTCTTTCTGGGTTTTATTTCAGGATATTTCACTTTTTGCCATAGTCTTCAATACACTGCAAAATATCACTTTTTCAGTTTTGCAGAAACAGTGTTCAAACACTGCCTTATTAGAAAAGAGATATAACTCCCTGAGTGGAATGCCCACATCACAAAGCAGTTTCTCAAAAGCTTCTCTCCAGTTTTTATCTGAAGACATTTCCTATTTCTCGACGGGCTTGAAAGTGCCCCAGAACGTCCATTCGTGAATCGGTCCATGACGCAGTTTCAAATCTGCATAATAGAAAGAAAATTTTATCTATTTGAGATGAATAAACATATCTACCCCAAAGCAGTTTCACAGAAAGCTTCTTTCGAGTTTTTGTCTGAGGATATTTCCTTTTTCACCATAGCTGTCCATATACTCCCAAATGTCCCTTGGTCACTTTTTCTTCAAACGGGATTCCCCAATCCTCTATGAGAAGAAAAGTATAACTGTGACTGGAATGCACACGTCACAAAGCAGAACCTCGGAAATATTCTCTCCAGTTTTTATCTGAAGACATTTCCTTTTTCACTGTGAGCATCAAAGCGCTCCTGAATATCACTTCACAGACTAAACAAAAACAGTTTTAGAATACTGCCCAATGAAAAGAGAAGCTTAACTGTGCGAGTGGATTTCACCTGTCCAAGACCAGTTTCACAGAAAGTTTCCTTCTGGTTTCTATTGGAGGATGTTTCTTTATTAGCATATTCTTAAGAACGTTCCCAAATGTCCTTTCTCAGGTTTCACAGAAACAGTGATTTCAAACTGCTCAATCCAAAGAACGATTTAACTCTGAGATGAATACGCACATCACAAAGCAGTTGCTCCGAAAGCTTCTCCCCAATTTTCATCAGAAGACGTTTCCTTTGGCACCACAAGCCTCTGGGCACCACTCAATATCCTTTCACAGATTCCTTAAAGACAGAGTTTCCAAAATGGGCAACGTGGTGTAAACTTTAACTCTCTGAAATCAATTCACACGTCAGAGAGCAGATTTTTGAAATGCTTCTTTCTAAGTTTTATTTCAGGGCATTTCACTTTTCACCATAGTCCTCAATGCACTGCAAAGTATCACTTTTTCAGTTTTACCGGAACAGTGTTCAAATGCTTCCTTATGAGAAATGACGTATAACTTCCTGAAGAATGCACACATCAAAAAGCAGTTTCTCAGAAAGCTTCTCTCCAGTATTTATCTGAAGATAACTCCTATTTCCCCACAGGCCTGAATGTGCTCCCGAATATCCCTTCGTTAATCTGTCCATGATGCAGTTTGAAAACTGCATAATAGAAGGAAAATTTTATCTATGTGAGATGAATAGAGGTGTCTATCAGAAAGCAGTTTCACAGAAAGCTTCTTTC
Source organism: Piliocolobus tephrosceles (assembly GCF_002776525.5). Lineage (NCBI taxonomy): Eukaryota > Metazoa > Chordata > Mammalia > Primates > Cercopithecidae > Piliocolobus > Piliocolobus tephrosceles. Next base: position 547,284 of record NW_022334940.1, read on the forward strand.
CATTTTTTGTCTGAGGATAGTGCCTTTTTCACCGTAGCCATCCATATACTCGCGAATGTCCCCTGGTAGCTTTTTCTCCAAACGGGATTCCCCAAACCTCTATGAGAATAAAAGTACAACTCTGTGAGTGGAATGCACACCTCATGAAGCAGCTCCTCGAAAATCTTCTCTCCAGTATCTATCTGAAGATATTTCCGTTTTCACCCTAAGCCTCAAAGCGCTCCTGAGTATCCCTTAGCTGTCAAACCTAAAACAGTGTTAAAATACTGCTCAATGAAAACAGAAGCATAACTGTGTGAGTGGAATTCACGTGAGCTAGACCAGTTTCACAGAAAGTTTCGTTCTGGTTTTTTTTGGGAGGGTATTACTTTTTCAGCATATTTTTAAGAGTGTTCCAAATATCTCTCTCAGGTTCCACAGAAACAGTGATTCCAAACTGCTAAATCCAAAGAATGATTTAACTCTATGAGAGGAATACAGACATCCCAAAGCAGTTGCTTCTTTCCAGTTTTCATCGGAAGATGTTTCCTTTCTCACCACAAGCCTCCATGCACCACTTAATATCCCTTCACAGATTCCTCAAAGACAGAGTTTATAAACTGAGCAATGCCATGTAATCTTTAACTCTCTGAAATGAATGCACACGTCAGGGGGCAGTTTCTTGGAATGCTCCTTTCTGGGTTTTATTTCAGGGTATTTCACTTTTTGCATTAGTCTTCGATACGGTGCAAAATATCACTTTTCCGGTTTACAGGAACAGTGTTCAAACACTGCCTTATGGGAAAAGAGGTATAACTTCCTCAGTGGAATGCACACACCACAAAGCAGTTCCTCAGAAAGCTTCTCTCAAGATTTTATCTCAAGTTATCTCCTATTTCCTCACAGACCTGAATGTGCTCTCAAATGCCCCTCCACAAATCCGTCCATGATGCAGTTTCAAAACTGTGTAATAGAAAGAACATTTTATCTATGTGAGATTAATAGACATATCTGTCCCAAAGGAGTTTCACAGAAAACTTCTTTCCAGTTTTTGTCTGAGGATATTTCCTTTTTCACCATAGCCGTCCATATACTCTCAAATGTTCCCAGGTATCTTTTTCTCCAAACGGAATTCTCCAATCCTCTATGAGAAGAAAAGTATAACTCTGTGAGTGGAATGCACATGTCACAAAGCTGCTCCTCGGAAATCTTCTCTCCAGTATCTATCTGAGGATACTTCCGTTTTCACCATAAGCCTCAAAGAGCTCCCTAGTATCCCTTAGCTGACAAAGCTAAAAGAGTGTTAGAATACTGTTCATTGAAAACAGAAGCTTAACAGTGTGAATGGACTCACATAACCTAGAGCAGTTTCACAGAACGTTTCCTTCTCCTTTTATAGGAGGGAATTTCTTTTTCAACATATTCTTAAGAACGTTCCCAAATGTTCTTTCTCAGGTTCCACAGAAACAGTGATATCAAACTGCTGAATCCAAAGAATTATTTAACTTTACGAAATGATTACACACATCATGAAGCAGTTGCTCTGGAAACTTCTCTCCAGTTTTCATTGGAAGATATTTTATTTCTCACCACATGCCCAGGGGAAATACTTAATATCTTCACAGATTCCTCAAAGACAGAGCTTCCAAACTGGACAACGTAGAGTAACCTTTAAGTCTGTGAAATGAATGCACACGTCAGAGAGTAGTTTCTTGGAACGCCTTTTTCCTGGTTTTATTTCAGGATATTTCACATTTCAGCATTGTCTTCAACTGGCTGCAAAATATCATATTTTCAGTTTTACAATAACAATGTTTAAACACTGCCTTATGAGAAAAGACGTATAAATCCCTTTGTGGAATGCACACATTACAAAGCAGTTTCTCAGAAAGCTTCTCTGCAGCTTTTATCTGAAAACATCTCCTTTTTCGCCGTACGCCTGAATGTGCTCCCGAATATCACTTCGCGAATCCATCCATGATGCTGTTTCAAAACTACGTAATAGAAAAAAGATTTATCTATATGAGATGAATAGACATATCTACCACAAAGCAGTTTCACAGAAAGCTTCTTTTGAGTATTTCTCTGAGGATATTTCCTTTACAACATAGCCATCCCCATATACTCGCGAATGTCCCCGGTTGCTTTTTCTCCAAACGGGATTCCCGAATCCTCTATGAGAAGAAAAGTATAACTCTGTGACTAGAATGCACACGTCACAAAGCAGTTTCTCAGAAAGCTTCTCTCCAGTTTTTATCTAAAAATATCTGCTTTTTCACCATACGCCTGAACGTGCTTCCGAATGTCCCTTTGCGAATCCGTCCATGATGCAGTTTCAAAGCAGCGTAACAGATAGAAAGTTCTATCTACATGAGAGGAATAGACATATCTATCACAAATCAGTTTCACAGAAAGCTTCTTTCCAGTTTTTGTCTGAGGATATTTCCTTTTTCATCATAACCGTCCACACACTACCGAATGTCCCCTGGTAGCTTTTTCTTCAAAAGAGATTCCCCAATCATCTACGAGAAGAGTGGAATGCACACGTCACACAGCAGATGCTTGGAAATCTTCTCGCCATTATCTATCTGAAGATATTTCCATTTTCACCATAAGCCTCAAAGTGCTCCTGAGTATCCCTGAGCTGACAAACCAAAAACAGTGTTAGAATACTACTCAATGAAAACAGAAACTTAACTGTGTGAGTGCACTTCACGTGACCTAGAGCAGTTTCACAGAAAGTTTCCTTCTGGTTTTCATCAGAGGGTATTTCTTTTTCAGCCTATTCTTAAGCGTGTTCCCAAATGTCCTTTCTCACGTTCCGCAGAAACAGTGATTTCAAACTGCTCAATCCAAAGAATGATTTGACTCTATGAGTTGAATACACACATTACAAAGCAGTTGCTGCAAAAACTACTACCCAGTTTTCATCGGAAGATGTTTCCTTTCTCACAGCAAGCCTCTGGGCGCCTCTTAATATCCCTTTGCAGATTCCTCAAAGACATCGTTTTCAAACAGAGCAACGCAGTGTAAGCTTTAACTCTCTAAAATGAATGCACACATCACAGAGCAGTTTCTTGGAACGCCTTTTTCTGTGTTTAATTTCAGGACATTTCACTTTTCGCTGTAGTCTTCAATGCGCTGCAAAATATCACTTTTTCAGTTTTACAGGAACAGTGTTCAAACACTATCTTATGAGAAGAGAGGTATAACTCCCTGAGTGGAATGCACACATCACAAAGCAGTTTCTCAGAAAGCTTCTCTCCAGTTTTCATCTAAATTTATCTCCTATTTCCCTGCAGGCCTAAATGTGCTCCAAATGTCCCTTCGCGAATTCGTCCATGATGCAGTTTCAAATCTTCGTAAGAAAAGGAAAGCTTTATTTATGTGAGATGAGTAGACATATCTATCCCAAAGCAGTTTCACAGAAAGCTTCTTTCCAGTTTTTGCCTGAGGATACTTCCTTTTTCACCATAGCCATCCATATTCTTCTGAATGTCACCTTTTAGCTTATTCTCCAAACGCGATTCCCCAATCCTCTATAAGAAGAAAAGTATAATTCTGTGAATGGAATGCACATGTCACAAAGCAGCTCCTCGGAAACATTCTCTCCAGTATTTATCTGAAGATATTTCCGTTTTCACTGTAAGCCTCAAAGCGCTCCCGAGTATCCCTTAGCTGATTAACCTAAAACAGTGTTAGAATAGTACTAAATGAAAACAGAAGCTTGACTGTGCGGGTGGATTTCACGTGACCTAGAGTAATTTCACAGAAAGTTTCCTTCTGGTTTTTATCGGTGGGCATTTCTTTTTTTTTTTTTTTTATTATACTTTCAGTTCTAGGGTACATGTGCATAACGTGCAGGTTTGTTACATATGTATATATGTGTCATGTTGGTGTGCTGCACCCATCAACTCATCAGCACCCATCAATTCATCATTTATATCAGGTATAACTCCCCAATGCAATCCTTCCCCCCTGCACCCTCCTCATGATAGGCCCCAGTGTGTGATGTTCCCCTTCCCGAGTCCAAGTGAGCTCATTGTTCAGTTCCCACCTATGAGTGAGAACATGCGGTGTTTGCTTTTCTCTTCTTGTGATAGTTTGCTAAGAATGATGGTTTCCAGCTGCATCCATGTCCCTACAAAGGACGCAAACTCATCCTTTTTTATGGCTGCATAGTATTCCATGGTGTATATGTGCCACATTTTCTTAATCCAGTCTGTCACTGATGGACATTTGGGTTGATTCCAAGTCTTTGCTATTGTGAATAGTGCCACAATAAACATACGTGTGCATGTGTCTTTGTAGTAGCATAATTTATAATCCTTTGGGTATATACCCAGTAGTGGAATGGCTGGGTCATATGGTACATCTAGTTCTAGATCTTTGAGGAATTGCCAT
>NW_022334940.1:616666-619721 GCF_002776525.5 Piliocolobus tephrosceles
CCCTAGTGGGGGATGTCTCCCAGTTAGGCTACTCAGGGGTCAGTGACCCACTTGAGCAGGCAGACTGCCCCTTCTCAGATCTCAACCTCCGTGTTGGGAGATCCACTGCTCTCTTCAAAGCTGTCAGACAGAGTCGTTCGCGTTTCACAGGCTTCTGCTCCTTTAGCTGAGCCCTGTCCCCAGAGGCGCAGTCTACAGAGACAGGCAGGTTTCCTTGAGCTGCTGTGAGCTCCACCCAGTGCGAGCTTCCCAGCGGCTTTATTTACCTACTTAAGCCTCAGCGATGGCGGGCGCCCCTCCCCCAGCCTCGCTGCTGCCTTGCGGTTAGATTGCCACAGACTGCTGTGTTAGCAAGGAGAGAGGCTCTGTGGGCGTGGGACCCTCCCGGCCAGGTGTGGGATATAATCTCCGGTGTGCCGGTGTTACAGCGCAGTATTGGGGTGGGAGTTACCCGATTTTCCAGGTGTTGTGTGTCTCAGTTCCCCTGGCGAGGAAAAGGGACTCCCTTCCCCCTCCCGCTTCCCAGGTGAGGCGATGCCTCGCCCTGCTTCAGCTCTTGCTGGTCGGGCTGCAGCAGCTGACCAGCACCGATTGTCCGGCACTTCCTAGTGAGATGACCCCAGTACCTCAGTTGAAAATGCAGAAATCACCGGTCTTATGTGTCACTCGCGCTGGGAGATGGAGACTGAAGCTGTTCCTATTCGGCCATCTTGCTCCGCCCCCCCAGGAAATATCTTTCAATAAAAACTGAAGAAACGTTTTCTGAAAAACAGCTTTGTAATGTGTATATTACATTCAGGGAGTTTTACCTCCTATCTCATAAGGTAGTGTGTGAACCCTGATCCTGTAAGACTGAAAAAGTGATATTGCGCAGCACATTGAAGACTATGGCAAAAATTGAAATATCCTGAAATTAAAACCAGAAAGAAGCATTCCAAGAAACTGCTCTCTGACGTTTGCATTCATTCAGTGAGTTAAAGCTTTCACTACATTGCCCAGTAGGAAACTCTGTCATTGAAGAATCTGAGAAGGGATATTAAGTGGCGCCCAGAGGCTTTTGGTGAGAAAGAAAGCGTCTTTCGATGAAAATTGGAGAGAAGTTTTCGGAGCAACTGCTTTGTCATGTGTGCATTCATCTCATAAGTTTAAATCATTCTTTGTATTCAGCAGTTTGAAATCACAGTTTCTGTGGTACCTGAGAAAGGACATTTGGGAACACTCTTAAGAATATGCTGAAAAAGATATACCCTCTGATATAAAACAATAGGAAACTTTCTGTGAAACTGCTCTAGGTCGGGGTGGAGCTCACAGCAGCTCAAGGAAACCTGCCTGTCTCTGTAGACTCCACCTCTGGGGGCAGGGCACAGCTAAAAAAACAACAGGGGAAGCAGCAGAGCCCTGTGCAAACCTGAACGACTCTGTCTGACAGCTTTGAAGAGAGCAGTGGATCACCCAACATGGAGGTTGTGATCTGAGAATGGACAGACTGTCTGCTCAAGTGGTTCCCTCAACCCTGAGTAGCCTAACTGGGAGATATTCCCCACTAGGGGTAGTCTGACACCCCACACCTCGCAGGGTGGAGTACACCCCTGAGAGGAAGCTTCCAAAGTAAGAATCAGACAGGTACACTCGCTGTTCTGCAATATTCTATCTTCTGCAACCTCTGCTGCTGATACCCAGGCAAACAGGGTCTGGAGTGGACCTCAAGCAATCTCCAACAGACCTATAGCTGAGGGTCCTGACTGTCAGAAGGAAAACTATCAAACAGGAAGAACACCTATACCAAAACCCCATCAGTACGTCACCATCATCAAAGACCAGAAGCAGATAAAACCACAAAGATGGGGAAGAAGCAGGATAGAAAAGCTGGAAATTCAAAAAATAAGAGCGCATCTCCCCCTGCAAAGGAGGGCAGCTCATCGCCAGCAACGGATCAAAGCTGGTCAGAGAATGACTTTGACGAGATGAGAGAAGAAGGCTTCAGTCCATCAAACTTCTCAGAGCTAAAGGAGGAATTATGTACCCAGCGCAAAGAAACTAAAAATCTTGAAAAAAGAGTGGAAGAATTGATAGCTAGATTAATTAACGCAGAGAAGGTCATAAATGAAATGACAGAGATGAAAACCATGACACGAGAAATATGCGACAAATCCACGAGCTTCAGTAACTGACTTGATCAACTGGAAGAAAGAGTATCAGTGACTGAGGATCAAATAAATGAAATGAAGCAAGAAGAGAAGCCAAAAGAAAAAAGAAGAAAAAGAAATGAACACAGCCTGCAAGAAGTATGGGATTATGTAAAAAGACCAAATCTATGGCTGATTGGGGTGCCTGAAAGTGAGGGGGAAAATGGAACCAAGTTGGAAAACACTCTTCAGGATATCATCCAGGGGAACTTCCCCAAACTAGTAGGGCAGGCCAACATTCAAATTCAGGACATACAGAGAACACCACAAAGACACTCCTCCAGAAGAGCAACTCCAAGACACATAATTGCCAGATTCACCAAAGTTGAAATGAAGGAAAAAATCTTAAGGGCAGCCAGAGAGAAAGGTCGGGTTACCCACAAAGGGAAGCCCATCAGACTGACAGCAGACCTCTCGGCAGAAACTCTACAAGCCAGAAGAGAGTGGGGGCCAATATTCAACGTTCTTAAAGAAAAGAATTTTAAACCCAGAATTTCATATCCAGCCAAACTAAGTTTCATCAGTGAAGGAGAAATAAAATCCTTTACAGATAAGCAAATGCTTAGAGATTTTGTCACCACCAGGCCTGCCTTACAAGAGACCCTGAAGGAAGCCCTAAACATGGAAAGGAACAACCGGTACCAGCCATTGCAAAAACATGCCAAAATGTAAAGACCATCGAGGCTAGGAAGAAACTGCATCAACTAATGAGCAAAATAACCAGTTAATATCATAATGGCAGGATCAAGTTCACACATAACAATATTAACCTTAAATGTTAATGGACTAAATGCTCCAAGTAAAAGACACAGACTGGCAAACTGGATAAAGAGTCAAGACCCATCAGTCTGCTGTATTCAGGAGACCCA